>NC_091744.1:10065221-10345221 GCF_043380555.1 Nothobranchius furzeri | reverse complement strand
TTGTGTGGATGCCTTTTTGCCATTTCTTTCACCCTCTGCCAAGTGACTGCCTCAGGACATCTAACCCAGAGTACAGAGCTCATTTACCCAAGGAGGAAAGAAGCAAACTAGATTTCTGAGTCCCTTTGCTGACAAGAAAACTTGGTGGCTGTGCTCAACAAAATAAAACCTGTTGGGTTACAACCCACGCAATAATATCAGTCATTTAAAATCACTAGAATCCACAATCTACGATCAGACAGCATGCGTGAACGTGGGAGATTATTTGTGAGATGATGAACAAATCAGTCATCCAAGCAACTGTGTGTTAATTTACTCCCATTCATGTTAATGGTGCTTCACAGGATTCTTTAGGAGAGGAATCTCGAAAGGTGAGTGGATTTATATTCTCTCTCTTTTAACATTTCTGAACAAAAACCAAGATTCCACAAAAACTAAATTTGTTTTTAATCTAATGTAACTGTTGATCTAAAATTCTTTTCCTGTTTTCTTGTCTACTCGGCCGGGTTTGTAGAGAGTTGATGCGTGTTTCAGGTGGTTAGGCGGTTAGGGCTGATCTACAGTCAGGGACAAGGAAACAGAAGACATTATAAATGTGCAAGGTGGAAACTGCATGTCCATGTCATGAATGTCTCCTGAAATATAACTAAGTCATCTAGCTGAGATCAGTTTAGTGTGTTTAAAAGTGATTACCAATACCACGACTATTATTACACCAGAAAACTACTAAGACAGCTAATTTATGTTGCTTTATTTCTACATTTATATAAATACAGGCCATTTACCATTTAGTTCAATGTAAAATTGGGGACAAATTTGGCACTAGGGGGCACTAAATGCATTTCAGAGCAGTTTTACAGCATATTGTCGTGATTGTTGCTAGCTTAAAAAGCATTACGGTAAATGTTGCTACCCGTGGAGCCAAATGGATGTGACCTCAGTGTGACTCCTCAGACTTTGATGGTCCGTCAGGCCAAAAACTCCCTGTGACTGGCGGACCGGGTTTTACAATCGGGACAGAAAAGTTAGCATCCTCCCTGTTTCATGTTTGGTCTGTGGAAATTACCCAAGTAGAATAAAGTGTAAATAAGATCAAAACTTAAACAGCCAGACAGTCATCATGCAAAAATACTTAAAGGTGCATGATGTGAGAATTAAGTAAAAATGACTTTCTGTGGTCAAATTTGGGTATTGCAGTCCAATAAAATAAAAAAGTGATTGTCTCCCTATTATTTCGTGGTCTTCATGGCTGTTACCATTTACGGCTCGGCACCAGAAGATCCTAGAAAACCAGTCATAGACAGTAAGTTGGTAAGTAGATACATAAATTGCACTGTAATATTGAGTTGTTGTAGCTTGAGATACTTTTAGAGTTGACTATTTATTTCCATTTCACCGTTAGCGTTGTTAGGTCACCACTAGCCTCTAGCCTTCTTTACCCAATATTAGAGTAAAACAAAAAGAAGCCAAGGTGTTGAGGCGTTAATTCTGGGTTGCTCCTGTTTACTGGCTTAGGTTCTTTTCAAAACGCTGCTGCATGTTCCTGGCTGGTATCGAATTGCAAATGCTGATCCAGCAGTGTTAGCTCGACGCTAACTTTGCAATCCCACAAGTTGTGTAAATGCAAAAATGAATGAGTGCAAGCAGAATAAAAGACACTGTGCAAATCACACAAAAAAGGTTTAATCTCAAAAGCTTCATTTCAGTGACTGCTTTACATTGTTGGTTCTTACTGAATGATTATTTCAGTAGTAATGTTATATGAGGTCCCCAAGGCTGCACCTAAAATGCTAAGCTAGCTGTTAATCTTCCTGTTTTGCATTTAAAGAACAACAAAAATGTGTCAGTGACCACGTTACATGGAGTTGGCAGCAGTGTAAAAGTACATGAAGCAGAGTTTGCACTTAATTTACCCTAGTGTGTCTAGCCGTTAGCTTGTCAATCTGTTCAGAATAATCTCTGTTTCCACCAAACCAAGGTTGTTCAAAGAGGTCTCTACAAACGGTATGATATTTATTGTTCGTGACCATTCTACAGAAACCCACCACAAAAATAAATAAATAAATAAATAAAAATAAATAAAAAAAACAATAGAACAAATTCTATTATTAAAATATTCACGTCTCTTCGTTGGTCCTGTCAGTTAAAGGTAATTGTTCTTGCTCTGTTGCTGTGAAATAATAAATACTGGTGTGTGTAAGATTAACTTGCTTTAAAAAATGATGCTGAAATGTTTATAAAAGCTGTATGTGTGTACCATGTTCTGTAATCAACCAACTGGTTAGGACATGTTTGACAAACATGTTCTAGTATTGATGTCCTTGCTCATATCCTTTTTGCCACAGCTGCCCAGAAACATGCCCATTAAGCTAATTTTTCATGTAAAATGTGAAGCTAATGAAGAATACATACTGCCCTTGTCAGCTAAGACCAGAGAGGTCAAAGAGCTTCAGTCTGTTGAATCTAGCTTTTGTCCTAATTGCCTTTTTTCTGCAATGAAAATAAAACATCTTAAAAAGCTCTCGATGCCTGAGTGGGCTAAGGCAAGCTTTGTATTCTGGTGGAGTAATCCATGAACAAATACGCCTCCCACCAGAGCTGTGTTATGTGATTTGAGTCGGGGTCAAAGCCACTTCTATTCCTCTGGGTGGGATTGTGGGATTGCAGGAGGTTTGGTTGGCCCTCCAGAAGCCGTGTCTGCCGTTCCCCTTTACTCATTTACTTTATCAGTGCATTGCTGTAATATACATAATTCAGACAACCAGGGGATGTCTTTGGGCTCCAAACCACCTGCTGGCTTTTATTAGCTAATTAGTGGTGATTTATCAGAGCTGCTAATTTGAGCGGGGCTGCTTGCCTTTAGGAGTCTCTGAACACCGTATGAATTCTGATGGTAATTATGCTTATTTGATGGGCAGTTTGCTAAAACAAAAAGTTCTGTCTTTTCCACCCCAAAGGGGTGGAATTTCTGCTCTTATGAAAAATGACCTTGTGTGATTCTTTCTTTCACACTCATTAGGTCTTTCAGACTTTTCATTTTAATTCCTGCATCCAAAACAGCTCAGCTTCTTACCTTTAGATGGGCGTCCTTGGGAAGGTCCTTTAAGATGTCCTCATGTTCCACATTCACTGTTCTCGAAACAGAGTTGGCTCTAAAATCTGCAATTTTCTGCCAATCAGCTGACGTTTGGTTGTTGGAAAGCTATGACACAGAACCAGCAACCTTCGTGATGGTTATGAAGACACTGACATTATTTCCAAACCTAATTTTTTCATGTTCAAAAAATTATTTTTGTGACATTTTACATTTAAAAAATCAGAATATGACTTTTCACATGCAAATATTAGTTTGTTAAATGTCAAAAAAGAAGACAATCTGAAAAAAAATATATATATAATTTATTATTTTTTATTAGGCTCACTGGTGAAGAGTTTATTGTTGGATATTCAACTCTATCTCTTCTCCTTCATCAGTGCCCTCTTCTGGAGACAGAATTAGCAGAAACAATGCAGCGCCTCACTCCTCTACCTTATTGACCACAAGTTTAGATTAGAATGACATTCATGACCTTTTTACATTTTTTTGTAGTATTCAACTTTATTTAAACAGTACTTTACATGGTTTTGATATAATGTGATTTGGTAAAAAAAAAAAGCTCCATCTCAGGCAGCAGAGCTCAGCAGGCAATTTCCACACAAACAAGGAAATTCAATTTTTACGTATATTTTATTGTGTTTCATTCTTTTTTTTACCTCTAGTCTTCTCCAGCGGCCTAAAGTCATGACAGTTGTTGCCACCTTCAACTTTTGTGAGGATTTAATTTCTAATTACAGTCCCACCAGATTCATCACAGGTATCAAAAGTGGAAAAATGTGCACGGACATCACATTAGTGTTGTTTTATCTTTTAGCTATGACCGTAAGAGTTTCAATGGTTGTCTGCTTTTGTTACCTGCAGTCTGAAGGATTGCAGAATGCAATTATAATTGAAGACTCCAATTTAAGGAATGTAAAACTGATCCATCCATCCATCCATCCACTTTCATCCGCTTATCCGGAGTCGGGTTGCGGGGACTGTAGCCTAAGGCCAGAGGCCCAGACTTCCCTCTCCCCAGCCACTTGGGCCAGCTCCTCCGGGGGAATCCCAAGGCGGTCCCTGGCCAGGTGAGATTCATAGTCCCTCCACCGTGTCCTGGGTCTACCTTTAGGTCTCCTCCCGGTTGGACGTGCCCAGAAAACTTCACCAGGGAGGCATCCTGACCAGATGCCCGAGCCACCTCAACTGGCTCCTCTCGATGTGGAGGAGCAGCGGGTCTACTCCGAGCCCCTCCCGAATGACCGAGTTTCTCATTCTATCTCTAAGAGAGAGCCCGGTCACTCTTCAGAGAAAACTCATTTCGGCCACTTGTATCCACGATCTCGTTGTTTCAGTCACTACACAAAGCTCATGACCATAGGTGAGGGTAGGAACGTAGATCGACCGGTAAATCGAGAGCTTTGCCTTCTGACTCAGCTCTCTCTTCACCACGACAGACCGGTACAACGCCCGCTTCACTGCAGATGCAGCACCAATCCGCCTATCGATCTCACGCTCCAGTTTCCCCTCACTCGTGAACAAGACCCCGAGATACTTAAACTCCTCCACTTGGGGCAGGACCTCATCCGTGACCCGGAGAAGGCATTCTACCCTTTTCCCAATCAAGACCATGGTCTCAGATTTAGAGGACCTGATTCTCATCCCAGCTGCTTCACACTCAGCTGCGAACCGCTCCAGCGAAAGCTGAAGATCACGTTCTGATGAAGCCAACAGAACAACATCATCTGCAAAAAGCAGAGACCTGATCCTTAGGACACCAAAACGGATGCCCTTCACACCTTGGCTGCGCCTAGAAATCCTGTCCATAAAGGTTATGAACAGAAGCACTAAATAAAACAAATCAGCTGGGTTCATGATCTAAAACATGCAGGAAATGTGCTGGAAGCAGACTGCGGTGCCAGGTATGTAAGCTCCATTTTTAGTCTACTGCACACTGGAAGCATCAGTGGTGCGGAACGGCAGCGGAACGCCACTGCTTCAAATAGAATCCATTAAAGTCTATGGAGGTGATTCAAACCAGCCGCGATGCAGCAATCATGCGTGTCCCAGAAGCGGCACATCGTGCCGCTAAAGATAGGATCTGGAATCAGGTTCTATTTTTGAGAAAAGACAGTTTCCGCAGTTAATAAAGGGCTAGACAGGAAATCACACATGGTTTCAGTCTAAAATCCTCGGTAATTTAAAAACAAAAATCTATCGCAATTCATATCTATGTAGATTACATCAATACAAGTGACCTCATGGCCTATTTACTCCCAGCATCGTTCCAGAAGTACAGAGGTGTGTTGTTCATTGCTTTAATCTTGGCAGTGGAGAGGAACAACATCATAAATGACATCAAACAGCGATATTAAACATGAGTTCGTTCTTTCGGGTTTAATGGCGGATGACATAAACTCTAGGGACTTTGTGATCTCGTGACTGGAGCTAGGGGCATAGTGGAGGAGCTGCTTCATGGCTGAGACTCTCCCAATGTGCACTGGAAAGCAACGATTGTCGCAAGTAAATCTTTCTGCTGCCGTTCCGTGCAGCTGATGCTTCCAGTGTGCAATAGGGGTAAGTCCAACAGACCGGACCGGCAACTGTGAGGTTGCACGTGTGATATTTTGGCCACAGGAGGCATTAGGGGCTGGGTGGCCTTTCATTAACTCTGTAAAGGGACATTTTAGCACATACTGGCTCAAGAAAATGGTTTGAAAATATGAAAAAGTTGCTAAGTATCTCTTGATTTTCCAGGTTCTACGTGCTCCAGCCCTCTTCCTTCTGTTCACTTTTTTCTTAAAGTTGGTGTCAAATTATTTACTTAAAAGATGATGATTTGTGAACATTTTGGCTAAACTGTGGAGAAATAAAACACCACCAATCACAACCATGCAAGTTAAGTTAATTGGTGTCTCTAAATGGACTTAGCTTTGTATGTGTGCACGTGTTTGTGTGTGTATGTGTGTGTGCATGTGCGTGGTGGCTCCATCTGTTGCTCACTAGTACCAGGTCTACTTGTGTCTTCCTGAGCAGCCCAATGTGTGTAGAGAAAAGGCACGGTCAATATATGAGGAATAATAATGTAGTAGTTATTAAGTAAATAAAATCACAAGCCTTTCTGCAAAGTCTAAACCTGAAAATTACAAACAAAAATAACTTATTTAATAAGTAGTAAATATGAAAGTGTATCCATGCAACCATCCATTATTGTCCACTTATCTGTAGTCCAGACTTCCCTCTCACCAAGGGAGAGCCCAGCCACCCTGCGGAGAAAACTCATTCCTGCAGCTGGTATATGTGCTCTCGTTCGTTTGGTCACTGCCCAAAGCTCGTGACCATAGGTGAGGGTAGGAACGTAGATCCACCGGTAAATCGAGATCTTCACCGTCAAACTCAGCTCTGTCTTCACCATGACTGGCACAACGCCCGCATCACTGCAGATGCAGCACCAATCCGCCTGTCGATCCGCCACTCCACCATTCCCTCACTTGTGAACAAGACCCAATGATACTTTAACTCCTCCACTTGGGGCAGGACCATGGTCTCAGATTTAGAGGAGCTGATTAGGAATATGAAAATTCACTATTGCAGAAATATTTAAAAATGTTGGGAAATGTTGCTGTTTGTTCTAAAAGAGATGCTCGAGGGAAGGAAGAACTTTGACTCTGAACATCAATAATAGGCGAATAGATGGACAGCAGCTGTCAAAAATATACATGTTATGATGAGTTCAAGTTTCCACTTCTTCATAGACTGATCAGAACAGAACTTTTACGTAAAATAGTGCTTGCTCAAATGTTGCAGAATATTCTGCTAAACAAGCTATCAGAATCCTCTTTTTTCCCTCATCAGCTCCTTTTTATGATGTTTATACATTAGAGATCTTTTTGGACTTTTTGGTCTTTATGCACAGGCATCGTCAGGGGCGGATTTAGGACTGAAGAAGATCCGGGGCTTAACACACACACACGCGCGCACACACACACATGACACGCACTAGTCAACATCATATTTGTCTTGTACCACATAATTTGTAATCTGAAGCTACCACATTAAGCATATTCAGGGCAGAGTATTGTTCCTGTTAGTGTTTAGTGTGAGATGATAGTAAATATTCCCTTTCTTTCTCCAACAACTTTACCTGATAAGCTAACTTTAGGCAAACCAGCAGCACAACAAATATTTTCAAATAAGACTCACAAACCTGAGTCAGCACCAGTCTCATCAAAGCTGGGGTTCTGTCGCGATACTTTTGGTATAAAAACGTCCTTATGTCCATCTTCACTCATGCGTTTCAGGCAGAGAGTGTAGAAGAAGCCAGCTGCTGAAGGGCTTCTTCTTCAGTGGTGGAGGCTCAGGCAGGCTGTATACAAACTACTGCCAGCTGCTCCCTCTCTGTTGGACTTTGGTACTGCATGTTACTTCCGCGATTTAGATCCGGGGCTTTCCATGAAACATCCGGGGCTTCAGCCCAAGTAGCCGGGCCTAACGCCGCCCCTGGGCATCGTAATTCAGAAATCTATGTGTGATATGTCTATGGTGAGTTGATGTAAGCAGAAATTAAATTCCAAATGATTATAAGAGGAATTTCTGTTGGTAAATAATCTAAATTTGCCTCCTGCATGCTACAAGTCTTTATGTTTCTGTAAATTTTACTTCAAACATTGACAAAATGTGATCTAATGAGATATTTTTAATATATATATATATATATATATATATATATATATATATATACACACACACACACACACATATATATATAAACATCGATTCACCTCAGGTGTAAAACATTTGTTAAGTGCTCCTCATATCAACAAAGATCCTATGAGCGAGGCATCACCTGCTGATTGATGTTCTCTGTCCTCTGCATGCGTATCCTTGGGGAATTTCTCCCTGCTCCCCTCCTCCCTCCCTCTCTCAAAGCAAGGTAAATCCCAACAGGCAAACAAAAAGAACACAAGTATTAAAAAAAACACAATCTCAATTCTTAGGGGCTTGTTTGAAATTAGAATGCAGGAGAAAAAAGAGAGAGAAGAAGAAGAAAACAAGCTGGAGTTCTCAGATGTCTGCCAGCACACACCTTTTCCTCATCTTTTCATCCCTTTTCTGATAAAATTCAAAACAGCAGGTAAATGGTAATATCACACAAGCAAGCAACGGTGCCTCCAGCAACATGCTTTACTAAAAGAGTTTGCCTTGGAAGGTGCTGCAGCTCTCTGCACAGACTAAAGGATTGAAGTATTTTGTTCCCTGGGAATTGAATGGGAATTATGAAAACACACTTTAATGTAGAATACACGAAAAAGAAAGAAAAATCTCAAAACACATGCTTTTTTGTAAATAAGTGTCTGTCTTTTAGGCACACCAGCTGTTTTACTTCAAAACATAAAAGTACTTTTTGTTGCCATAAACATTAGATGAGCTTATTCTGAAAAAGTTACAAAAAACGCATTAAAGCTTTTGATTAAAGGGAACATATTGTGCGAAACTGACCTTCTGTCCTTTTGTGCGACCATATGAGTCTCTACTACCTCTATAGACACTCAAAACATAAAAAATAATCCATCTATTTGTTTGGACTTAGGAATCATGTGACTAGAACAAGCTGCTTTAAAAAGTTTATGTTTGTGATGTCACAAACGGGAATAAAAGTTGAACCTCCTCTTACCTCTCCAGGCTGCAGGAGCAGCAGCTCTACTCAAAGCCCCTCCAAGATGTCAGAGCTGCTCAGCTTAAAGCAGCTAGAGCGGGGGCGTGGCCAGCTCCAGCTTTTTTTCTTAAAGTGACAGAGCCTTGAAATGGCTCATTCTGGAAGGTACTGAAACTGTCACAAATAAAACTGCTGAGATCACTTTATGCGAGAGAGATTTTTGCAACGAACTCTATGAACATGTTTTGGATTGACCTTAAAAAAATTATAACTTTTTGAAATAAATAATATGTCTCTTTTAAAGGTGGAATGCTTTGTCCTAACAATGAATCAGAGAGGTCAAGGCAACTGTCTGGGATTGTGTCTATATTTCTGTTGGTGTTTGCTCAAAACAGACCTCTGCTACTAAAGGGGCATATCAGCCCCTCTGGAAATAAAATCCTCAGTACAGAAACATGCTAGTCACATTGTTGCAACAGCATGGAAGAAATCAATCTTTCCCTTTGCACCATAGCACGTGCAAACACACACACACACACACACACACACACGCACGCACGCACACACACACACACACACACACACACACACACACACACACACACACACACACACACACACACACACACACACAAACACAGGGATGCTCTCAGAATTTGAACCTGGCTTGATTGGGGGAATACCTGCCCATGTGCCCATGAATGCTCTCATTTCATTCCTCCTCTTTGAATGGCGCAGGGAGCTGGAAGCACTTAGAAGGAGTCGGAGCAATAAGTTCACTTTGCTGAATTAATGTTGTAATTCTTTATCAGGAGAGCCGTGGCATTACCTTGAACTGGGCTGGTTTTATGCAAAAATGGTTTCAAGCCCAGCTTTTTAATGATGGCCCTAATTTGTTGGCACACTTTAAATTATTCATCTCTTTTATATTCATGTAGTTATTACGTGTCATAACTGTGTATCTATGGGGTGAGAATTAATAGCATCTGCTGGACCTTAGGAAAGGAACCTGTGAAGAAATGCTATTAAATATTGATAATTAGTTAAATATTTGCCTTGGCACCTGCTTTCAGCCACTACGCTAATTGGCACAGGAACACCGCAGTGGACACTGAAGGCACACAATGAGATGTTCACTCAGATGCTTGCACAGTCAAACACATCAATTAGAGAAAGCAGGCACCCAAGTTGCTGATTTTGTGGACACCAACATCTGATTTTGGTCCCATTTTGATATTTAGTAAAGTCCCATCAGGGGATTTAATATAGTATTCAGTGTTGCCCCGGTAACAGGACCTCAAATTGATTACTACAAGTTGATATTCAGTAGTAGTTTCCCTGTTTTCTTAAAACTTCAGAGTAAAATCAGTGCATTCTTTTAATACTGGAATGTGGTCTGATCGCTTTAAAATGTGGAAGATACAAGACAACACAATATAATACAATTTAACACAATATATCACAAAACAGACAAGACAACACAATAGTAGACAACACAATAATAGACTGTGTAACACGATACAATGTGGTGCAATCACATTTTACACCACGAATTAAAGAAATTACTTAAAAGCAAAAAATAAAATTTCAAAAGGGGGTCCAAAACATCAGCATTTTGACTATAGGAGATGCAGAGTGTATCCAGCGGACCCGGCCTACGTCGATCAGTCCACGTCCTTGCAGAATGCGCCCCCGGAATTTTTATTTATACTTGAAGGCCATCGTGAAGAACCCTTGAGACACCAGAGGAGCACTCGTCACCTTCTGTGTTCAGTGTGAGTAAAATCATAATTGACTCTATTATGATGGTTTTTAAAGGATAATTCTTAATCAAAGATAAAAATCTGAGTAGAAAACCTCAAATACAAACACATGAGGCATGTGTGACAAGTCAATTTAAATTACTCAAAACTGATGCTATTTGTTAAATCTGCTAAATGAGCTAGCTTTTAAAAATAAACACAGTGACAGAACTGTTACGACGATGAGACAGACAACCAGACGGTCCTATTGTTGGTTTGGGACCGAGGTATGGGGAGAAAAAAGTTTCAAAAGATCTGTGCGTGTGTGTCTAGAGTTGTGCGTGAGTATCTAAATTTGTGCCTGTGTATCTAAAGGTTTGTGTGTGTGTAACTAAAGGTTTGTGTGTGTGTAAATCTTAATTTGTAACTTGTGTTTACATTTTTGTGTGTAACTTCAGCTCCTACACATAGAAATCACTGAACACACACACACACACGCACACACACACACACACACACACACACACACACACACACACACACACACACACACACACACACACACACACAAACACACACACATCACCTGGTAAACACGGACAAAACTACATTACACACAGATTAGTTCACAAGTACAAAAATCCTTTTGAGACTCTTCACACCTGACTGATTTGTGCGTACATGGTGCGTTTGAATGCTGGGTGGAAGCTGGGAAATTTGAATTTCCTTTGGATTTAGTCTAAATTTGTGTTGATGGGACAAATATGTTTTTCTGTGGAAAAATAAAACATCTCAAGATCCTGTAGTTATAAAAGATAGACCAACATTTAATTTTTAATAATCTAAAACTGTTTATTTAGACATATGTGTTTGTGAGCCACGACAACATAGTCAAAGGTTTAAAAGAAATGACTAATAAATGGCAGAGTGGTTCTCTGACGGCAAAAAGCAGGCTTCAAACCGGGAGAAGGCACAAGAAGATGGCGCAGCATCCTGAGTAGGGTTGTCACGGTATGAAAATTTAACCTCACGGTTATTGTGACCAAAATTATCACGGTTTTCGGTATTATCGCGGTATTTTTTAAACGGTGTTGCATATGTTCAGAAAGCATTGATAGTCCTGTTCTACACAAACTGAAATAGTTTTGAAAAGGCTTAACAGTGTTTATTAAACCTAAAATAACACAAAGCCTTAGCAAAAGTGCAACTTTTCACAAGTAAAGGAACAAATAGCTTCTTTTTCTGGAACATGTTACAGTAGTCAGTGCAGGTTTAAATTATACAAATCCAAACATCGTCTCTCGTCCCGTCTTCCTCCGCTTATCCGGGTCCGGGTCGCGGGGTCAGCATCCCAACTAGGGAGCTCCAGGCCGTCCTCTCCCCGGCCTTGTCCACCAGCTCCTCCGGCAGGACCCCAAGGCGTTCCCGGACCAGATTGGAGATGTAACCTCTCCAACGTGTCCTGGGTCGACCCGGGGGCCTTCTGCCGGCAGGACATGCCCGAAACACCTCCCCGGGGAGGCGTCCAGGAGGCATCCTGACCAGATGCCCAAACCACCTCAACTGGCTCCTTTCGATCCGGAGGAGCAGCGGTTCTACTCCGAGTCCATCCCGAATGTCCGAGCTCCTCACCCTATCTCTAAGGCTGAGCCCGGCCACCCTACGGAGGAAACTCATTTCGGCCGCTTGTATCCGCGATCTCGTTCTTTCGGTCATTACCCAAAGCTCATGACCATAGATGAGTATTGGGACGTAGATCGACCGGTAAATCGAGAGCCTGGCTTTCTGGCTCAGCTCCCTCTTCCCCACGACAGATCGGCTCAGCGTCCGCATCACTGCAGACGCCGAACCAATCCGCCTGTCGATCTCCCGATCCCTCCTACCCTCACTCGTGAACAAGACCCCGAGATACTTAAACTCCTCCACTTGAGGTAGGACCTCTCCCCCGTCCCGGAGGTGGCAAGCCACCCTTTTCCGGTCGAGAACCATGGTCTCAGATTTGGAGGTGCTGATCCTCATCCCAGCCGCTTCACATTCGGCCGCGAACCTACCCAGCAAGAGCTGAAGGTCAGAGCTGGATGAAGCTAGGAGGACCACATCATCCGCAAAAAGCAGAGACGAGATTCTCCTGCCACCAAACTCGACACACTCCACACCACGGCTGCGTCTAGAAATTCTGTCCATAAAAGTGATGAACAGAACCGGTGACAAAGGGCAGCCCTGGCGGAGTCCAACCCTCACTGGGAACAGGTCCGACTTACTACCGGCTATGCGGACCAAACTCACGCTCCTCTGGTAAAGGGACTGAATGGCCCTTAACAGAAAGCCACCCACCCCATACTCCTGGAGCGTCCCCCACAGGGTGCCCCTGGGGACACGGTCATAAGCCTTCTCCAAATCCACAAAGCACATGTGGATTGGTTGGGCAAACTCCCATGCCCCCTCCATCACCCTTGCAAGGGTATAGAGCTGGTCCACAGTTCCACGGCCAGGACGAAAACCACATTGCTCCTCCTCTATCTGAGATTCAACTATCGATCGGACCCTCCTCTCCAGTACCTTGGAGTAGACCTTTCCAGGGAGGCTGAGGAGTGTGATCCCCCTATAGTTGGAACACACCCTCAGGTCACCCTTCTTAAAGATGGGGACCACCACCCCGGTCTGCCACTCCCTAGGAACTGCCCCCGATGACCACGCAATGTTGTAGAGACGTGTCAACCATGACAGCCCTACAACATCCATAGCCTTGAGATACCCAGGACGAACCTCATCCACCCCCGGGGCTCCGCCGCTGTGTAGTTGTTTGACTACCTCAGCAACTTCTGCCCCCGAGATCGGACAGTCCATCCCCAGGCCTCCCAGCTCTGGTTCCTCCTCGGAATGCGCATTGGTGGGATTGAGGAGCTCCTCAAAGTATTCCTTCCACCGTCCGACTATAGCCTCAGTTGACGTCAGCAGCTCCCCATCCCCACTGTAAACAGTGTGAGCGAGTTGCTGCCTTCCTCTCCTGAGGCGCCGGACAGTTTGCCAGAACCTCTTTGGAGCCGATCGATAGTCTTTCTCCATGGCCTCACCAAACTCCTCCCACGCCCGAGATTTTGCCTCGGCAACTGCCACTGCTGCACCCCGCTTGGCTATCCGGTACCTGTCTGCTGCCTCCGGAGACCCACAGACCAGCCACGCCCTGTAGGCCTCCTTCTTCAGCCTGACGGCTCCCCGAACCTCTGGTGTCCACCAGCGGGTACGGGGGTTGCCACCACGACTGGCACCGGCCACCTTACGACCACAGCTAGCAACAGCCGCCTCGACAATCGCAGAGTGGAACAAGGCCCACTCGGACTCAATGTCCCCCACTGCTCTCGGGACGTGGTCAAAGCTCTGCCGGAGGTGGGAGTTGAAGACCGTCTTGACAGGTTCTTCTGCCAGGCGTTCCCAGCAGACCCTCACTATGCGTTTGGGTCTGCCAGGTCTACGCGGCATGTTCCATTGCCATCTGATCCAACTCACCACCAGGTGGTGATCAGTTGACAGCTCCGCCCCTCTCTTCACTCGGGTGTCCAAAACATACGGCCGCAGGTCAGATGATACGACTACAAAATCTATCATCGACCTGTGACCTAGGCTGCCCTGGTACCAAGTGTACCGGTGGGCATCCTTATGGTCGAACATGGTGTTCGTTATGGCCAAACTGCGGCTTGCACAGAAGTCCAATAACAAAACACCGCTCGAGTTCTGATCAGGTGGGCCGTTCCTCCCAATCACACCCCTCCAGGTCAAGCTGTCATTGCCCACGTGAGCATTGAAGTCCCCCAGCAGGACAATGGAGTCCCCTGATGGAGCACTATCTAGCACTCGTCCCAGGGACTCCAAAAAGGGTGGGTACTCTGAACTGATATTTGGCCCATAAGCACAAACAACAGTCAGGACCCGTTCCCCGACCCGAAGGCGCAAGGAAGCTACCCTCTTGTCCCCCGGGGTAAACCCCAACACACAGGCAGAGAGTCTCGGGGCTAACAAAAAGCCAACCCCAGCCCTCCGCCTCTCACCCGGAGCAACTCCAGCAAAGTAGAGTGACCAACCCCTCTCCAGGTCTCGGGTTCCAGAGCCAATGCAATGTGTCGAGGTGAGTCCGACTATATCTAGCCGGTACCGCTCAACCTCTGCCACAAGCTCCGGGTCCTTCCCCGCCAGCGAGGTGACGTTCCATGTCCCAAAAACTAGTTTTCTTGTCCGGGGATTGGACCGCCAAGGCTCCCGCCTTGGTCTGCCACCCGATTCACATTGCACCGTACCCTTCATGTTCCTCCTGCGGGTGGTGGGTCCACAGTTGGACGAGCCCATGTATCCGGTTCGGGCTGGGCCCGGCCGGGCCCCATGGGCGAAAGCCCGGCCACCAGGCGCTCGCTCACGGGCCCCAACCCCAGGCCTGGCTCCAGGGTGGGACCCCGGTAACCCTCCGGGCCGGGTACTCCGACTCTTCGTTTTAACCACCATGAAAGATCCTTCGAACCGTTCTTTGTCTCACCCTTCACCTAAGACCAATTTGTCATGGGAGACCCTACCAGGGGCACTAAGTGCCCCAGACAACATAGCTCCTAGGATCATTAGGGCACTCAAACTCCTCCACCACGATAAGGTGACGGTTCAAGGAGGACATAAACAATATGTAAACAAATCAAAGAAACACCACTTGTTTTCTCATATACTTGTTTTCTTCATTATCAAAATGAAAATCTAAAACTCCAGTCCACACTTGACTTGAGCTCTGTACAAGTCAACCTTAAAAAATATGTATTTAAAATAAATAGCCACTTTAAACAAATTACTAAAATAACTACTACACCATGTAATCAAATCCAAATGTTCAAGTATAGATGGCATTGAATAAGTAAACAAATCAATGACAAGGAACTAATTGTATATTTCTCTTCATCATCAACAAATAAGATGCTTCATCCAGCAACAGGGTGTCCGTGACACGGTTTAAATGCTGGCAGAGGGCGCTGCGGCTACAGTATATAGTGACACGTTGCATTCTCCCTCAACCAAAAGTCCTCACGTCATGCATTTAAGCTAAAATGCTAATGCTAACTTACCTTGCACTGGCTGTAGAGACGTGGGTGATGGTCACGCAGATGTGCCATTAGATTCGAAGTGTTGCTGCCTTTTGCAGACACTTGTTTCCTGCACGTTCTGCAAACGGGATAGCCGTCTTCTATTAACTGTCCCTCAGCATTTTTCAGAAATCCAAAATATGCCCATACTCCCGATTTAGTCTTCTTTTAGGGCTGATGGATGTCCTGGGCGCTGCCGTCTCCTCCTTCGGCCATTATTTCAGCTTCAAAGTTTTGGTGCCGTTGCAAACTAAAAAGTGCGTGTGTGCGCCGCGGGAACTTCAGCTGAAGCGACGGTGGCTGGTAAGGGTCACCGCGCCGAAACCGCGGCCACGGTAAACCCACCGAGATAATTTAGTTTTTTAAAAACTGGACGGTTATTTTTATTGTCAACTTTTTTACCGGGGTTTACCGCTATACCGGTTACCGTGACAACCCTAATCCTGAGGTCTCATTTATCAAACATTGCGTAGAATCCTTACTAAAACCGTAGTGAAGCTCAGCAAAAAATATGTACTTACGCCAAGTAGGTTTGTGATTATCAAACATGGAGTACACACAGCTGCACGCAATCTCCTCTTCATAAATTGGAGACTAGTGAGAATGTTTCTCAGCTGCTTTTTAGTCACATGCCACCCTCACCACGCCCACTTACTGCCATAAATAGTCAATGCAAAGTGCCTTGTAGATCTCATGCATATACATAAGCCGGCTGTTGCAGCGCTCCGCCAATGACATGGCGACCGTAGATCAAGGCAGATCAAGGAAGCTCACTTTCAAAGAAGCAGAAATTGAGGTACTTGTGGGTGAGGTGGAGAAATGAAAGGAAGTACTTTTGCAAAACAAATAAGAGAAAATCCACGGAGTGGCACAGCGCTGCTGAAGCTGTCAATGTTGTGAGTTCTTGAGAGATCTGTGGCTGATATAAAAAAAATGGGCCAATCAGGATTCGATCCCCAGACTCCCAGGTGAAAGTCACGCATGCTAACTAGTCACCCAAACGAAGATCTCCCTTGTACAAGTAGCCAGGGTGCACGATCAATCAGGTTACAGTGACAGGACACTCACACTGTCACAGACGCATGACATTCTGTCTCAATCTGTCCCCCTGCTGATATTCTGCATTCCGTATTCTGCGCTTCAAGCTGTGTGTGTGTGTGTGTGCGCGTGTGTACATGCACGTGTGTGTGAGTGTGTGCGCATGTGTGTGTACGCGCGTGTGTGTGTGCATGTGGGGGGTGTTGTTCTGTGTGAAAACGAAGCGGTACAAGTAATAATGCTGCAGGATTTCATAATTTTATCCTTCTCAGCAGCAGCACTGCAGGTGCTCTCCATGTCCAACATGTGCGTAAGCCAGGTCCTTAGTCAACTTAAAGTTGCGCACATTTTTCTGCTAAGTTTTCTTTCATAAATCCCAAAGTTTGCATGGAAAGTTGCTTACGCAGTTTTCCCGACCCCGTTTTGTGCGCAAGCAAGCTTGATGAATGAGGCTCCTGGTGATCTTTCCTCTGAAGTAAGTAAAAGTAAATCCAGCATGCTTTGCAGTCAGGTTATAATGAGACAGCTATTATTTTAGACCATTTAAGATATTTTATAGGTCTGAAAGATTGACACACTGTCCCCAGACAATGAAGTAGCTCTTGGGCCAGTTTATGTGTGCACAATAATGAAAAATTAAAACTAATGATGGGTGTTTCAACTACGCCAGTCACAGATTTATGGTGGTTCTTTCCTCCTGAAGGAAGGATTTGAAGTTTGCTGAACTTACAGCCATTTTCCCACCGTTTTTCCCTGTTTCTGGTTCGATGACATCACTTTCGTGAAGCGCATTTGTACTCCTAGACTTATTTTCACACTAAATCTAAAACAGCGTTTCCCCCGTTAGAAAATAAGCGAGTTCCAGGTGTCAAAATGTGTCTTTAAAATTCACAGACATCATATGTGAAATCCATGGCACATAACAAGTGGAATTAGAAAAGAATGTTTTAGCACCATTGACTTTCATTCATTTTTTCATTCTTCTGGGGTCAAAAAGTAGATGGGTGTGACTTAGGCACCCTATGATTCTGTACCATCGTCTCGTGCCTTCTCTCCCTTTGAAGCCTGCTTTTCCAGTCAGAGAACCACTCTGCCATTTATTAGTCATTTCTTATGACCCTTTCACTATGTTTTCATGGCTCACAAACACATATGTCTAAATAAACAATTTTAGATGATTAAAAATTAAATGTTGGTCTATCTTTTATAACTACAAGATCCCGAGATACTATATTTTTCCACAGAAAAACATATTTGTCCCACTAGCACAAGTTTAGACTAAATCCAAAGGAAATTCAAATTTCCCAGCTTTCACCGAGCATTCAAACTCACCATGTACGCACAAATCAGTCAGGTGTGAAAACGGTCTCAAAAGGATTTTTGTACTTGTAAACTGATCTGTGTGTGATGTCGTTTTGTCCGTGTTTACCAGGTGATTTGTGTGTGTGTGTGTGTGTGTGTGTGTGTGTGTGTGTGTGTGTGTGTGTGTGTGTGTGTGTGTGTGTGTGTGTGTGTGTGTGTGTGTGTGTGTTCAATGATTTATATGTGTAGGAGCTGAAGTTACACACGAAGATGTAAACATAAGTTGCATTTCAAGAGTTACACACACATATCTAGATACGCACGCGCGCACACACACACACACACACACACACACATATACAAATTTAGATACACACGCAAAGATCTTTTGAAACCTTTTTCTCCCCATACCGAGTTGTGTTATTGGCTGAGGTTTTTGTCTCCATAAAAATATTTGTAGCTGTACTATGTTAGAAAGTTGTTAAGAGGCATAACATGTTTTAAACTTGTTTGGCAGATTTGTCATTGTCAGATATGGCAAAACTGGTTCAAACAAGCGCCATTAGGCCTTTCATGAGCCCACGCCATCTTTGTAGTTGATTATTATTTTGTGCTGCGATTGGCAAAACACAAAATTCTGTGGGCCAATGGCAGACCTGCTCAGGTTACAAAAGAGTGTGGTAAAATCGTTTTGCTATTGCTGGGGTTGGTCTAGATTTCTAGGCTAGACTTGTCCAACACCACCAACGGTAAAAAGAATGTATACATATTATAATATAACACTTGTCCAAATCTAATTAAGATTTATTTAATGTTTTTTTCCTGAATTGAAGAGAGTAGCTAATCAAGTTAAGCTGAATAAAGTTCAGTCTGAGGTTTCAGACAGCCAAAGTTCCCATAATACATTCATTGATTAGTATTTTCTGGAAACCAGTTAAATTAGATTAAACTCCAGTGCAGTGAAAATGCAAAAAAAAAAAAAAAAAAAAAAGTCATTTGACCTTAAACCTGCTCAAGAAGGTTTGTGCGTTGAAAGGAATTACAAAAATAAGTCATGTCCCAGTGTCTTTTTTACCCTCTGGAGGCAGGCGTTGCAGAATTGCAACGTTAAAACCTACCTACCTGGTTACTCGACATAAGTATTTCATGAGCATTTTTTACTCAGAAGTACTCTCTCAGGCTCAAAATAAGTTTTGATAAAAGGACAAACTACTAAGTCCTTCAGGAGTACTTCTGAGTTAAAAAATGCTCATGAAATACGTGTGTGGGGTAACCAGGTAGGTAGGTTTTAACGTTGCAAATCTGCAACGCCTGTCTCCAGAGGGTTAAAGATAAAGTCCCATTAGTCATCGCACACTGGTGAAATTACATCTCCATATTTGACTCATCCCCGTGGGGAGTGGTGAGCTGCAGCACTGGCTGCACTAGGGAAGTATTTGGTAGTTTAATCCCCCAGCCCAACCCCTTAGAGTCAAGCAGGGAGGCATTGGGTGCCATTGGGTGTCTTTGGTATGATTTGACCAGGATTTGAACCTCAAGTTCCCAGTCCGAGTGGACATTCTACCACTAGGCCACTGAGAAGATTTTATCCAAACATTTAATGAATTCTGGAAAAAATAATTCAGTGAACCGTTTGATTATTTTGTGTATTTCTTCACATCAAAAAGCAACAAACATAGAAGGAGTTTCAGTACAGGTCACACAACGTAAAGATGTAGAAACATAAGAAAACAGAAAAGAGTGAATGTTGAGTCATGGCCATCCATCCATCCATCCATCCATATCAATCCATCCATCCATCCATTAGCCAGTCAGTCCAGCCATCAGATGTTTCATTGGGACCATCTGCCAGCCTCACCCCCATCTTCAGCTGAACCCCCGCAGCCATGAGCCAGGAGGGGGTTCTTTCACGGGACCTGATGTGCTAATGTGAACCTTTGTGGTGCTGATCTAAATGGATACTCAGATGTCTGAAATGGATCTGGGCCTTTTTAATGACAGCAGAACAATGACAAATTATTTTAAAGTATCATCAATTTTTTTATGTTTATCTTTTAAATAAATCTGTAACAAGGTCTTTTGTTTTAGCCTTAAAAAAACCTTACAACAATGCTCTGCATGGAGCCCTCTACAGAATTCAATTAGAAGTAATGCTGCACAGCAATCTATTCATTTGAGGCACCCAGTGAGGCAGCCAGTGGGAGTGTATTGATTGGAGTGTGCCATGTGTAGAGGCGAGAGGCGAGCGTGTGTGTGTGTGTGTGTGTGTGTGCGTGCGTGCGTGCGTGCGTGCATGTGTGTGTGTGTGTGTGTGTGTGTGTGTGTGTGTGTGTGTGTGTGTGTGTGTGTGTGTGTGTGTGTGTGTGTGTGTGTGTGTGTGTGAGAGAGAGAGAGAGAGAGAGAGAGAGAGGTGGCCACCAATTTCTTTTTTCTTGCTTAATGGGCTGAAATAAAACAATCAGAAATGAGCTTTAATTAGAGAACAGCAGCGACAGATTCCAGTTCTGCTTCTTCAGCAAGAACCCTAACCCACATTTTTCCCGTGTTCAAACCCACATAAAGACTTGAGCAGAGGCACAACCAATGCATTCAAATACACACTCTGTCAAGCCTGCGCACCCGCCTAAAGACACACACAAGCGCATGCACACACAAAAACACACACACTGAGACACACAGGAGGAGGGCAGGGGAGAAAGGAGGGGGGTGTTGGAAGGAAAAGGATGAAAAAATAGAAGAGTGCTGAGCTCCTAGGGTCTCAGCTGCTGCCTGGTTGGTGTCGGCTCCTTGCAATGAGTTGCAATTGTCAGTTTATCTTATCTCAGGCTTTTCATCATCACACAGAGCCTGGTTGGAGGAAGCCACCTGAGAGTCTTTGGAATTTGTCGGCTACAAGTCATTAGCAGAGACTGCTGAGATTCACCGAGGCCGGGCATGGCCACAGATAGACGCGCGTGTCCCCTTAACCCCTCGATGCTCTGAGTAGCTTTGATGGCTTTATAATTACATGCAACTTGCGTGTTACAGAGAAGGTTGTTAAAGTCTTGTCTTGTTGTGCAGGCAGAGAAAAAAGAAAGAACAGGATTACTCATTTTGTAATTCATCTGCTTCACTTCATGCTGCTCATCATAAACATTGAACATCTTTCAAAGCTCATGCGATCTCGTCTCTGCTCATGTCACCTGTGGCAACTTTAAGTTTTGGGCTTTGCATGTGACATTACTTGTGAAGGTTTTTACTATGTAATTCAATTTACAGTTGTGGTCAGAAGTTTACATACACTTGTAAAAAATATAATATAATGGCTCTACTGAGTGTCCCGTTATTTCTAAAACTCTGATTTTTCTCTGATAGAGTGATTGGAACAGATACTTCTTTGTCACAAAAACATTCATGAAGTTTGGTTCTTTAATGTCTTTATTATGGGTTAACAGAGAAAAGTGATCACATTTGCTGGGTCACAAATATACATACAGCAACAAGATCTAGCAATTTTGGTGACTTAGAAACGTGTCAGTGAACTGAGCTTCATAGCATGGCCTCTTAACTTCTTGTGAGTGATTATGAGTGACTGCAGCTGGTGACTTCTCTTAGGCCAGGTAAATAGGGCTCATTGGATACAAACGCCCACAAACGCTACAATGGGAAAGTCAAAGGAGCTCAGCATGGATCTGAAAAAGCGAATTATTGACTTGAACAAGTCAGGAAAGTCACTTGGGGCCATTTCACAGCAGCTGCAGGTCCCAAGAGCAACAGTGCAACAATTGTTTGTAAGTATAAGGTGCATGGCACTGTTTCATCACTGCCAAGATCAGGAAGAAAACGCAAGCTATCACCTGCTGCTGAGAGAAAATTGGTCAGGAGGGTAAAGAGCTAACCAAGAATCACCAAAAAGCAGATATGCGAAGAATTAGAAGCTGCTGGAACACAGGTGTCATTGTCCACAGTCAAACGTGTTTTGCATCTCCATGGACTGAGAGGCTGCCGTGCAAGAAGGAAGCCCTTGCTCCAAAAGCGGCACCTTCAGGCTCGACTGAAGTTTGCTGCTGATCACATGGACAAAGATAAGACCTTCTGGAGGAAAGTTCTGTGGTCAGATTAAACAAAAATCGAGCTTTTTGGCCACAATGCCCAGCAATATGTTTGGAGGAAAAAAGGTGAGGCCTTTAACCCCAAGAACACCATGCCTACAGTCAAGCATGGTGGTGGGAATATTATGCTGTGGGGCTGTTTTGCTGCCAATGGAACAGGTGCTTTACAGAGAGTAAATGGGATAATGAAGAAGGAGGATTACCTTCACATTCTTCAACATAACCTCAAATCATCAGTCCGAAGGTTGGGTCTTGGGCGCAGTTGGGTGTTCCAACAGGACAATGACCCCAAACACACATCAAAAGTGGTAAAGGAATGGCTAAATCAGGCTAGAATAAGGTTTTAGAATGGCCTTCCCAAAGTCCTGACTTAAACCCCATTGAAAACATGTGGACAGTGCTGAAGAAACAAGTCCATGTCAGAAAGCCATCAAATTTAACTGAACTTCACCAATTCTGTCAAGAGGAGTGGTCAAAGATTCAACTAGAAGCTTGCCAGAAGCTTGTGGATGGCTACCAAAAGCGCCTGATTGAAGTGAAAATGGCTAAGGGACATGTAACCAAATATTAGCACTGCTGTATGTATATTTGTGACCCAGCAAATGTGATCACTTTTCTCTGTTAACCCATAATAAAGACATTAAAGAACCAAACTTCATGAATGTTTTTTGTGACAAAGAAGTATCTGTTCCAATCACTCTATCAGAGAAAAATCAGTTTTAGAAATAACAGGACACTCAGTAGAGCCATTATATTATATTTTTTTTACAAGTGTATGTAAACTTCTGACCACAACTGTAAGAAAGAGCATGCTTTTTATCCTGTGCATGTAGCTGCCAAAGCCCGACTTCCTGACTGAGTTTGGATCAGTGTCATTTCTACTTTGCTTAAACGCTGATCAACAGAAGGAGCAGTGGAAAAACTCAGGAGCGCCTGTTTGACCACCGTGTGCCAAGCAGTAGGATCATATCTGTTACCATCTCCTCTGATCTACACCCCTTCTGGTTAAAGGAAGAACCAGCTCAACATCTCGTGTTTTATGTCGACCTGAAACAGTACACATCCAGGTGGAATCCGTATGAAATATGGATTCTGTTTGGGTCCCACTTCAGTTGTTCCCCGACCGGTGTCCGTGTCCACTTGTATGAATCCGTGTAAGTGGATGTTTTTGTAATGTGAGGGCTCAAGAGTGGAGGGAAGCTTACTGTGGAAATGCTGTATGATTACCCAGCAAACACAGCGGTGATAACCTTGGACACCCACAGAATCAGTGGATTTTTTTCTTTTAGAATAGCTGGTGAGTGAAAACAAGTAAAATATCAAATTCCGGAGGGTGTCTCCGTGTGTGTCTAACCTTGTGAAAACACTGAGACGTGGGTTTGATGGAGTTATTACGCGTCTGTGGCGCTCCCATTTGTGCAGCTGAATCTGTTTTCAGAGGGAGGCTGCACCAAGCCGAAATCAGGATGTTTCATCGCCCTGCTCATGGAACAGGTCAGCCAATTGCAGCACTCACTGTTTTCTTTTCATCACTAAAACACAAACTTCAGGGACGTCTCAGCAGGTCCCTGTTTACTCAAGCCGTGATTAGACTGTTAATATTTCTGCCATGCTTCTGAAGATGTCATTTTAGAAGCCGAGAGGAAACGCTTTGGGTTGGGAAGCCAGCTATAGCTGCGACTGGGTACATCATGTCACAATCATTAGAATGCACAACTGTAATGCACAACAGGTAAAACAAATAAAACACTTAGTCAAACTTATGAGATGTTACATGGGACACAGAAGAATTTTTTTCTTAAATACCATGCAGTAAAAATTTGGTGTGTTTCAAAACTAAGCAGAGCAAATATTCAGAAACAAGTGTTTTTTTCATCCCATCAAACCTTTGCATTTATGCAACATGGAGATATGTGACTTTTGCTTATTAAAGCCTTTGTTAACAGATAATGTAATACACTGGAGGATCAGATACATAAAACAGTGGAGCAGTGTCGCTTCAGCTATAATGCCTCACCTGATACCAAAACTGTATTAGAAATAATTTTGGTTGTTTTAAATTCCAACGGACACGGAGACAGAAAAGGAGGGGGGGGGGGGGGGGGGGGGGATCTGCTTCTACACCAGCAGAAAAAGAGACACAAAAATCCAACACAAGCAAAATATCACTGCACCAACATTATGAGAATTTATAAAAATAACAACTTTTGCTGGAAAGCACACGGCAATAATTCATATTGCATTTAGTGCCAACCACAGCTTTAGGCTATGTTAAAAATGTCCTAGTACAAACTTTTGAAAGCAGCTATGTATCTAAATAAATAATCAAATGAAGGAAACTATGATGCAATCTAAAAAAGGATTTATTAACCCATTAAATGTTCTACATAATAGTCTAAATCCAGCAGGTAAATAGTAATGTTACACAGGCGCTGTTCAGTTTAGTGTTTAAAAAGGCTTGACAAGATGTTTAATCATAACCGCTTTTAAAACCATTTGAAAGGTTTTTAATGTCTTTTTTAATCAGATGCAAAGGGCAAGTAATATTGGCCACTGCTATTTTATGGTGGAACAAAATAATTTAAAAAACAACTCAAGCAGAAAAATAAAAGAGAGAAACACAGCTCAAACAACAGGGAAACAACAGAGTATGGGTGCTTCATCAGGCACCTGAAGGACATTTCCAAAGGTGTTTTTTTTATCTTAGAACAGTTTTTACCAAATTTGGAGATGGCACCCCACTGTTGGTTACAAAAATGGGGTCCTGCAGCTGCAGCAGGGTTTTCTACAACATCTGTTATTCCACTTTCAACTTGTTAAGTGTTGCTTTAAAGGGCATTCAGATCTATCTTGTTGCAATTGTTGGAAACCCTGGTTACCACTGAACCTTACTGAGAACATCAGGTTGTCTTTGTTTCTACTGAGAGCAGGTTGCTTTACGTTATTAAAGTTGGTTCACAGACATCTTTCCCTTACATTAGCACCAAATGATGCCAAACGGGGAGGAAATAGAAAGCTGGTTATCACTGCTTGACCTCCCCTGACAACTGTCCAATTATGTATATCCAACTCTGACTACTGTTTGCACTAAAAGTAATCAATAAAGGATGTGGCTGACTGCACATACATTTTAGTGGAACCAAATGCATGAAACCTTAATCATTCTGTGAGAATGGCAGGGAATCAGATGTAGGAACAAGTCAGTGGTGGTTCTTCAAGAGGGGAGGGGCTGATTAGTGACCTCGGGTTTGATGGGTTGGTGGGAAGGATGGGTTTCCCATCCTGACGCTGCAAATGGAATGGGTGACAGGTGGGCTCGGCAATGAAAGGGCGGTCCTCCGTTTTCATGAATAAATGTAAACACAGCTCTGTGCAATTACAGCACTTGGTCATCTCTTTAGGGTTAGGGAGGGAGGGGAGATGTGGAGTAAAGCTGGGGCTACATCCCTACACGTCCAATCTAATGAAAAAGTGCAGGTTACTCGAGCGTTTAATTGTATATACGGTAAAGCTAACACTGAGGACTGCGGCTGCTTGTTGCGGATGAAAGCCTAACCCCACAACTGGAAAATGTGATTCAGTTTAAACATGGCGTTTCGTTTATCGATCTGCTGTGGATGGTGAGATCATCACGAGGAATGCAACCTGAGCAGATGGATTCATTTTAACATGTCAACAGAACACATGGGTCTTGTTGCTCTGGAGAATAACCTGTTGGAAAGTAATGTTGGAAAAAAAAGTGTCTCGTGACTATACCTTCCTGGAAGTTTATAATGTCTCTTTTGCTTCTAATACCTATCGACTTTTTTATTTTTCAAAAGCTTATTAAAGGTAAAAAAGCATTTTTTTTTGCTGATATAACAATTAAACCCAACTTTTTCATGATTACAAGACAAAATATCAAATAATGAGTTTTTGCTTTTAAACACCGTAAATCACTAATTACTCAATTTTCCATAAGTCTCATGCAATTGTTTATGTGCATATGCATATCTGTTTGATAATAACACCTCTACACCACAATAGATGCAGGTCAAAGCACATCACATACATCTTTTCTATTACCAAGGTTAATCAATAATTCATGGGTCACAATAGCAGGGGATGGGAGAAGAAGGAAGGGGGTGGGGAGGGAGGGAGGGAGGGTGACACCCTGAAATCCTCCAACTAAGCAGCTTCAACCTCAAGAACAGGAAGAAAAAATCAAAACCTAAACAATTTTCATCAAAGAGAGAAAGAGAAAAAAAAACTGCTCTCACTCCTCCGTAAAGCATGTCTACCTTCCCCGACACTGGGGCCTGTTTTAACCTGAGGACAGAACCTCTTTCCTTCCTCTGCTCTCGAAGTAGCACCCACACCATCACCATCACTTAGAGTATTAATCAAAAAGCATGAGCTTAATAGCCTCTGACAGGCAGCACCCATAATGGGCGGCGGTCCTAGCCTGCATCTTGGTGCATCTGCGAACACTAACAGCAGCATCCAGCTAACAGCTTCCCACACGACCACAACCAGACTGTTAATAACACAGGGCGAGACGTTCTCGCTCGCCATAAAACACTTAGAGCCCAGAGATGTTACTGCATCACGCATGAAGAAAGCTTTCTGATCGTATGCTAATCTCAGCCATTACTTTGAGATGATTTACAATCCCTTAAACAGCACATGAGCTGGCTGTGGAGACACAGGCTGGCTGGCTGGGATAATAAAGACGGGTGCGTGTTGATCATTACAGAGCTTGCTCTTCCCCGCTCTCTCTTTGTGTGTGTGTGTGTGTGTGTGTGTGTGTGTGTGTGTGTGTGTGTGTGTGTGTGTGTGTGTGTGTGTGTGTGTGTGTGTGAGCATGCACTCTGGATGCAGCGGTATTTGGCCAAATCAGAGACTGATTTCAACATGATGGAGACAAAAAGAAGCAGCCGCGTTGTGCTTCATGTGCAGCTGGGCTTTATCTGCAACTAATAAAGGTTTGTGTGAATAATGAGCTGCTATAACACAAAAGGATCAAGAGGGAAGAATATGTTTACTCTCATTTCTACTAGGTTACTTTGATGCAGAATTAGATTTTTTTTCCTGCACAGACCTTTTACAATTCATGACACACACGATTCAACTTCAGACAGCCTTCCATCCCAGACTTCGTGAAAATAATCAAATCTATTATTTGGTAACTGAAAATCAAATTTGGTGACCATATAATACAAAATACAGCATTAAACGATGAAAGCCAAACGTGAAAGTTAACGTTAAAATCTAAAAAACAAAAAAATAAAAAATAAATTGTAAAAAAAAAAAAAAACTTTCAAAATTTCCTAAAATTTCTAAAATGTTATGTCCTTCAAAATAATGTAGGAAGTAAAAGTTGGCCACAGTACAGCTGACCTGTCGGCAGCGGGCTTTGGAGTGTTATTTGCTTATATTTGGACACCTCGCATCTTATTGGCTAACAGCAACGCAACTCTACCACTGACTCTGTTTGCAACGTTGATGTTTTATCCACACAAATAACACAAGCCTGAAGGAGTTCTGCTGTGTGGAGGAGCTGATTATGCTAGCAGTTAGCTTCTACTAGCTAAGACGTGCTTTCCTTTCTCCTGGATGCTAAACCAGCAACAGCCTTCCCCGTCCCAAGCCAAGATGCATGAGTCCATGAATGTTAATTTTCAGTGTGATGTAAATCTGACTGGCTTTTCTAACCCAAGAGTTTCCCCGTGTGTTTTCTATCAGAGGCTAATGCAGGAAACAGGCGTAGAAGACCATTTTCATGTTCAGCCTTGATGTGAAATTCGATCATGTTTCAGAAAGAACAAGTAAAAAATGGTTTCTCAGTGAACTTGCGTTGTAGTAATCCAGAGTCTAAACAAACACATTGTAAAGGTTAAAAAAGATGGAAGAGTAAATGAAGAAGACTGAAAGCAGTTGTAAACTTGGTGAATGGCATACTAAGAGATGAATGGAGCTCTAAAGTGTCACAACAGAAAGGTTTAGTATCCAAACATATATCTGGACAAAATGAAAAGAGACGTCAGCAATAAACTTTATTAAGCAGGGCATTTAATTTCAAATCTCACACACACAAAAAATGAAATAAAACGTGCCTGTTTCTGGAGCCAACAAGAAGGAACACAGTTGATGCTGGGACCTGACAGCTCGAGATGAGATCTGCCGTTTGGAGCTGTAGACTGTCAGACTGGTCGGCTGGATTCGGGAGTTGAGCTTGTAGAGAGCGTGGTTTCACAGACGCGGAAGTGATAGCATCGGTGAAACGCCGGCTCACGATTTAATCTAGGAATCCCCGAGCGTTCGAGCTTCAATGAAGTGACACGGAAATGCTGGGTTTTCCAGAAGTAAGTAAGGACACTTACTGTGAGCGGATAGTTCGTAAGATGGATCGGTTGATTGGAAACTCTGATCATGGATCTGAAGAAACGATGACTGAGTGGTGAGCTGGGGAGGCGACTTCCGTATATATTCGCGGTTAGTGACGTAGATGTGACGTGGAGGGAATCCCCGCGAGGGGCATGCTGGGAGATGTGGTCCATGGTGGAGATCGGCTAGCTGGGAGAGGCTGGCTTGGGGACTTGGGTTCTGACATAGACCATGCTAAACTGTCTGGTCACTTTTACAAACCAGCAGCTTCATTTAAAGTTGCTTTTATCTAAATCATTTGTGTTTTTCTTGATTTTTCAGTCAAATCTAAATTAATCTTTTATTTGCTTTCTGATATTTCTTATAATTGTAGAATTTTATGATTTTGTGTTTTCTGGTTGTAATTTATTTTAAGACATTTTGTTGCTTTGTTTTTAGGATCATTATGATTTTATGACTTTTTTGTAGATCTCTGTGAACCACTTTGTGATTCTCATTCTGTGATAAGTGCTAAATAAATAAAATTTACTTCTTACTACTATATTGTTATTTCCTCATGAAAAACACATCCAAAGCACTGTTTGCATTAAAGTGAGAGTGTGTATGTTTCCTGGCAGTAGGGGGCAGTCGATACCTAAATTGTTGCAAGCAAGCTGTATTTTTGTGTTGAAGTAAGACCTTGCATTGACTGCCCATTAGGGTATAAAAGCCCTAGGGCAGCGACACCCAGTAGAAGGCCCGTGGGCCAGGTCTGGCCCGCAGGCCCCCTCTTTGTGGCCTGCAGACGAGTTGGAGGAGTAGGGACAGCGCAGGTGTGCAGTGCTGTTTCATTACCTACACACGTAGGCTTGTGTGTGGTGTAAATGGCTTGTATTTGATATAGTACCTTCTAGAGTCCTAGAACCCCCCCCCCCCCCCCCCCCCCCCCCCAAGGCACTTTACAACACAATCAGTCATTCACTTATTCACACACACACACACACTGGTAAGGATGGGGCACACTGACAAAGGTGTGTGTGGTGTGTTGAACCGCCACCCCCCCATTCTGACAATCCAGCAGCCCTGGGCTTCCAGGTCATTTTGTGGAGTGGCTCTCGGACCATTACATTTGAGTAACTCTGCCCTAAGGAGTGCAAAAATTCAGCAAAATGATAAGCACATCATACTCCCTCTCGTCACTAGTGAAGAGGTAAATCTGTAAAACAACATTTATGAATGGTGAAAGTTTTGTAAACATTTGTTACAAACTAGTAAATGCATTTTGTCCTCATGGGCTCCTGTAGAAGGAAACACGGCTTAGACCAGCACTTATGTATTTTAGACCAGGTTTTTATGGTTATATGTTGTTGAGCCACCAATCTTTTTTAACAACTGGGCTTCATTTAACTCAGGGGTGTCCAACTCAAATTCACACTGGGCCGAAATGAAAATCTGGGACAAGGTTGCAGGCCAAACTTAATATTTTTTGAAAAAGTGACGACAAATTTGCACATTTTCTTTTTCAACATATATGCAATTTTGAACCTTTTAATTTGAAAACAAACTTATTTTTGCATTAACACTGAATGTGGAATAATCAAATTACACACAAGCAAGTCAATGTTAAATAAAACGCATCAGTGGTATTCATTACTTGCGGTATATTCAGCATTTTTAAAATCTATTCAGGATTTATGTTTTCCTGTTGTTTATGCATTTTTCTTCATTTTTCTTCTCCTTTTTTTCTCCTGTAATACGTGTCATCACTACTGTAACATCTAGCTTTCCCCACTGAGGAACAATAAAGGGATTTTCTATTCTATTCATCTATCTGCAGCCTTTCCACTTCCTGTTTACTGTAGGTTAAATCTTTTCTCACGGGCCAACAACAAAATACAAATATCATTTTATCTTAAATGAAAATGCAACATCTCACCTGTTAACTTTCATGTTTTGGAGCAGAAAAAGAGCATAAATCCAACATATTTAAAGCTCAGTTTGCTCCACTGATTTACTGTGATGCTCACCTGTTCCAGCCAGATACCTGAATCATGGGGTTAAAGAGCTCTGAGCTGAGGAGGAGACTCCTGTTGTTTTGTTCATCTTCATCATAATAATGACAACATTAGATGACAACAGGTGCTCACATAGGTTTGTGCTGATTAACATGTCTGAGCAGCTTGACCACGTTGTTGTGTGTCGGGGAGGAAAAATAAAAACTACAGCAGCCACAGAGTCATGCAGATTTGAGCGTGTCGCTGCTCGCTGGAGTTACATCAGCTCTGTCTGGAAGTTAGTTGGAAAATTTTCTCTTTCAGTCGTGAACACATTACTGAGCGGTTAAAATCTCCGTTTCTGGGCTTCAACGTCGGCAAATAGCTGAGTAAACTCGGCGCTGAGTGAGAGGAGTGTTTAGTTTGTCCGAGACAGTGAGCTGCAGACACCAGCAGTAGATGCTGGAAAAAACACAAAGGAGGGGGTGCTTCGGCTCCGCACTAACGCCGCAAAGCATCATGGGAGTTGTAGTCTTTGTGGTAAAATTGGCCAGCGGGTCAGTTTTAATATACTTTTGATATTTATCTTGCGGGCCACATATTTATGTGGCGGGCCCCGCGGGGCTTTTGTCTGACACATATGATTTAACTCATTTTCAACAACATTTTGATGGATATTTCCAGAGATTCACAATAAAAACTACACATTGTCCCTTTAATGCATGTGTCCAGTCTCAGGATCTGCAGCTGTGTAATATTGTGGAATTCCCGCAGGGGGAGGTGAGGCTTGAGCCAAGTGTCTTATTACTGGGGTTGAAGGTCTGCGTCATGAAAAAAATAAAATAAAACAAACCTTATCATATAGTTTGCCTTCTGTTGCTCTGGAAAACGTAAAAGAGTGTGATACAGGCCCTTTGAAGGAAACATAACGACTTTTAGTTGTTCTATATCGATAAAAAACATGTTAATGAAGTTCTTTGCACTAATTCCCTCTAACTTACAGTTATATTCTTGACAGTTTCAGTACCTTGCAGAATGAGCTGTTTAAGGGCTCTGTCACTTTAAGAAAATATATTTGAACAAAGTAAAAAAAATGAAACATTTCTTCAAATAGCAACCATCATGTCTAGAATCTGCCTGGAGCCCTTCTCAAATTAGTTTCTGAGTCAGAAAGTGCAGAAATGTGGTGCAGCTTGGGAAAAATAATGAAGGTGTAACATGACACAAATTTAGGCATAGTTCAACAAATCAGTGCATAGTTGCAAACCCAGCCAAAAATAAAAGTTATTCTCAAAAGTATTGAATGTACTTTACCAAAGGTTTTAGTCCTTTATTAAGGCCTGACACACTGAAGCAAACAAATCCAATTCAGATCTAATTATAACAAATCAGTCAATACATTCAAGTTTAACTAGTGATGTCATAATTGGCATTGTTTCTAAACTGATGGTGTGCCTGGTCCAGGTAGCCCAAATGATAATTTGATAATTATATGAAATGAGAATGCTCATCTGAAATGCTGCTAAATTATTTTTGGTAATTTTACATCAACCTTTAAATGAAAAAAGTTAAGTTCATGTATATTTTTTAACAAAAATGAATTTTTTATTCCCACTCAGAATCATCACTGAGTTTATCGCTGTCAGACAATCTGTGTTAACAGGAGACGTGTCATCAGCAACCTGCTGCCGGTGTGGAACACCTCAACGTTTTCATTGCCTCTTGAGCATGTAAAAAGCTGGAAATTGCATCAATATTTCATTGGAAGCATCATTTTCTTGTGCACATGATTCAATGGGTGAGGAGATAAACAGGTGAGCATTAATAATGCAGAGCGGTGACACTGACCTTATTTTGTGCCTTTCAACCTGTGCTGATATTTTGATGCACGGTGCCCTGCTACTTTCCAGCACACAGGAGGTTTTCACGCTCTTTGTTCAAAGCCTGGAGAGAGATGGAGAGATGGAGGGGGACTTCCTGTCTGACAGAGGTTACATCACTGCCTTTAACCACCTAGACATTAATGGCAACGCCGGTGTCTATGCGCCGTTTTTAACGGATACACAGTGGTAATACATATTTAGCTTTTTTACAGAAACAATGTAAATGCTAACTGTCGTTTTGACAACCGGTGCTGACAGCTGAGCAGATGCCTTGAAGGTGAACTGTTAGAGGCTTTGAAAGGCGGCTAAAAAGGCAGCAAAGCAACCTCTCCCTCACATGAGTGAGTATAGGAAAGATGTTGAGCAGTCGAGAGGGAGAAAGAAGATGTTAGTCAAGTCAGGCCATTTATTAATGCCGTCTAGATGTAGAAATGTCAAAAAGTTAACATAGAGGTTAGAATTTTTATGTGAATTTTTATGCTAATTCACAACCAAAATAATGTAAAGATTTTTGTTGTTGATTGATAAGAAATGAATCCACTAAATCATGGCCTTAGACTCCAAATCTGTTGTTTTCCTGCTGTGTTTGGCCTCTGGGTCACACGTTTACAAAAGTGACAAACAATGACTTAGTCCCACCTGCCAGGAGCTTTTACTGTGAGTGTTGTAACAACCAATAATAAGTGTAAATAATAAATGGGTCATATCTTACCACAAAGGGTCCTCGGCTGCTCTGCTCAACTATTTAAGGAGCCTTGTTGATGGGAGGTTTTTTTTTTTTTTTTGCTGTGGGCTTGTGGAAACTCTCAGGCTTCCCAGTAGAGTTTTGGCCTGACAATAAACAACAGTTTAATACTTTATCTAATCCCTGCCAGGAGGTAAGTCCAACAGCAAGCTCTTGCAGATGTTCACATCCAATAATCTATCCATAATTGATGAAACAGGGAGGTCAGATGTAATAGCTCCTGCCATTCCAGCAGCAAATAAATGGTTATTGACAAAACAAGGCAGTGTGGCACTGAGTGGGCTGTGAAATGACAGGCAAGAACCGAGTGGGGTGCGTAGACGATAGAGGCACAGAAGCATGAGGATGCTGGGGCTAAAGCTGGAAATGCTGCTCCTCAAGGGGAGTAACTAGGGAAGACAGAGGAGGGATGATTCTCTGGCGGAAAGAGGAGGACGCGCCCATGAGGAATTACCAGGAGAGTGTAAACAGGGAAGACGAGAGAAAAAGGGTGGGGGTGGGGGGTTAGGACACTGAAGGTGCGTGTGGAGGGGGCAAGGGGCAAAGCACAGTGAGTGCAACTGCATGCAGTGTGCCGAGTGCAGTGGGCCAGCTGTCCGCTCTCCTTTCATCTCCAGGCTTTGTGTCAGATACAATCTACCTGGCTGTCAAGCCTCAGCAACCGTCTCTCACCCCTCCCACCTCACACCCCCACCTCATGGTTTTTCCCTCTCTTTCCATCACTTCAGCCCTCTTCATCTCTCTGATGGCTGCACAGAGGCATCCACCTCCAAGTCCTCTGGATGGTCTGGTGAAATCTAAGAATGGGATGCAGCTTGATTTGTGTTCTAACCTCACAAGTTGTCTGTACAGAAAACACAGCTAACACACTCACAGCTTAGATTTTCCCTAAAAATAGTCAAAGAGAGTCTGCTAGCTATGCATTAAAGACTAAAATGTGACGTCGATTTGATCATTACTTTGTGTAATTCTGTATTGTTTCTTTAAACTCTCTTTAATTAGTTTGAAAGTAACTCATAAAATAAAGAAATACCACAAGTCCCTCAGATGTGATTATCTTTACAAGAGCAAAAGAAAATTGGAGTGTAAAGTATTTACAGTTTTTGAAATTTAAAAGCCAGATAATAGTTTCTGATTATTTATCAGAAACTCAGATTTATTAGTTTCTGTCAATTTGTCAGCAAAAACTCAAGCAGTGACTGCTGAACCATCAGAATACAGGGATGATGGTTGTGTGTGTGTGTGTGTGCGTGCATGCGTGCGTGCGTGCGTGTGTGTGTGTGTGTGTGTGTGTGTGTGTGTGTGTGTGTGTGTGTGTGTGTGTGTGTGTGTGTGCGCAGAGGACTAGAAGATTTCATACATAAATGATACAAGGGGGGTTTTCTGAAAATGAGATCAAATTTACAGAAAACGTAAACAAACACAAATAGATAAATATTTCAAATTCGTTGTTTGTTGGGTTAAGTTTTATTTCTCTACAAACACTGTTAATCCTGACAGATTCAATAGAGACACTGAAAATAACACAGTTTTGTCAGTTTGAACAACAATTTAAAGGGAACATGTTCTGCAAAATTCTTTGCATATTGTCTCTCCAAACATGAAAAAAAAAACATCCTTCAATTTTCTGTTAGCGGTTAGATTTAGGAACTATGTGCAAAAATAAGCCATTTCCAAAAATCTTATTTTGTGAGGTCACAAATGGGGAAATTAGCATAGAGCCATTTCTCACTCTAAGCCCCTCCCAGATATCTGATCTTCTCAGCTTATAACAACCTGAATGGGGAATGGGTGGGTGTGGCCAGCTCCAGCTTGTTTTCTTGGAGGAACAGAGCCCTGAAATGGCTCCTTCTGGAAGGTACTGAAAATGCCTGCATAAAACAGCTGAAGTTGCTTCATGTGGGAGAGATTTTAGGGAAAAGACTTCATAAACATGTTTTGTATTGTCCCAATAATCTATTATATCTTAAGAAAAGTCACAATAGCCCCTTTAAATATTTTACTTTATGTCGGCTGTTATTTTTCTAAGAGAAAGCGATCTGACTTGAAAGACAAAATTACTTCTTATTAATGACAATAGTTCACGAAATTTACAAACTGCATAATTTATGTAATTTTGTACAAAATGATCAATCTTACATTGCTATTATATTAATCTAATATAAAATTTCCTGATCTCTTATTTTCAAAAAGTTATATCAGACAACAAAATATTGGAGTTTTAAAATGCAAATCTGAAAAGAAAGCTGTGTACAACATAAATGTCTTGATAATTGCTATAATATAAATAAAAATAAAAACTATACGTATACCTTTTACAAACTGTTTTGGCATGTCATTTCAACTCTAAAATTTGGATGAAATAGTGCTAAATGTTTATTTTTTTTAAGTAGTGAAGAAAAAAAATTTCAGTGTTGTTTTTTGGGCACTTAACTAATGTCACTAAAGACAAGAGCACTTTATAAAGCCTTGTTAACTCCCACATGGTAGCTCTGTTTTGCTCAAAAGCACAGAAGAGCAGATACATGCTTTGAAGAATAATTGAGAAATCAGAGGACAACATGCTTTTTGTGCTGCAGAAAAAGGTTCTTTTTAGCTCCAGCAGAGGGGTAGAGCTCCCTTCGCCATTGCTTAATTACTGCATGCGATCATGAATATTTCAGGCATACGCTTTCCCACTTTGTCATTGGAGTTCAGAACTAAGAGAAACAAGTTCATATGCATATTAATAAGTTGGACGTGGGGGGGTGCGAGTGGAGGAGGACAGGAGGACTTAGGGGTTGCCAGTGTGCGGGTGACAGCAGAAGGAAATGGCACTCATTCCCCAGCAGCTGCTCTTTTTAGATCCCCCTCAGAGGGAACTGCCCGAGGAGGGCTTCTGCCACAAAGGGGATAAAGGAGATGAGGGCTCTTGATGGAAAACAGGCAAACAACCACTGGGACCCTTTTGCCTACCGCCTCTGTTTCAAACACTAATGCGAGTGCACATTCACACACAGAAACCCTTGGCCCACACTTAGCCAGCCCCCAGGAGTTGTCAGGACCTCTTTAGCATTTTCCATGGTGGCTGCTAAACTGTGCATTAGCACAAGGCTAACGGAGCTGCTCTAATGACAGCGCGAGACTGAGACAAGATCTTTTTTTCTAGCTGTATATAATGACAAATAGGACGTGGTCGTGAGTTATGGGAATGAACCGCAGTCTCAAACATCTGAGGCCCCCTTGGCTTGAAGATGCTATTAAAAAGACAATTTAAATGTAAATCTTAAGTAATAATTCCTACAAACCATTGACGTGACCCCACCCTGGCTCGTGTGCACCGCTGCACTAACATGATCCAGGGGCAGTGTTAAACATTGTTTAATTGAATTTATGGACCCTTAAAATACCACTTAGCACCAAGAGGAGTGTAATGATATGCTTTACTTAACATATCTAAACAAAGTCAATTACAGCTTTGTGCAGGTTTAATGGAGCGCAAAGTGTTCTCTTCCCACTTGATAAAGAGGGCTCTCTGCTTTCGTCCCTCTGCACATAAAAGCCTCTTGTTCTGAGTTATTTCTGTAAAATGTAATAGCGCTAACGAGAAAACAAAAGAGGGAATGTTTCTTTTCACGTACAACCTAATTAGCATTTCTGGAGAGAAAATATGTGAATATTTTTGCTTCATGCAAGAGAAGTCTTGATTAATTTGAACCCTGTCAAACGTACATGGAGACATTGTGATCTATCAATGAGAAGTTCAAAGAGAGCGCTAATTAGTTTGACCTTTCCTGTCACGATTTGCATGGCACATTCGACCTGCCACAAATTAGCTGGAAGAACAAAATAGAGAGCTCTAACTCTGCGTTCATGCATAGAAAACAATCTGTTCTCACACCATGCTCAATGCTTTAATTGTCCTGCATGGCCTTTATGATGCAGAAGATTGGTTAAAAGGGGAGTGTGTGTTTGCACAAAAAGAAGGAAGAGCAGTTCAAATTCATTTGAAATTCATTCTTATATTAAATAATTTCATGATAGAAAATTCAATTTGGAAGCATCACATGAGAAATAACGAGCTTCTTAGCATAAAGAGTCAAAAAGCTTTTTGTCTTTGATCAACAGTTATTAGCTGCTGTAGCTTGGTTAATGACGTGTTTAGAAAAACAGCCAGATGAATTAAACAACAATAACTCCGTTCTCACCATCTGAACTTCCGTGGAATGTTGACCTTAACGGCCTGAACATGTCCCTATTCCAGCGAGCCGGACTGAAAGGTCCGTTATCCAGGACATTTCAGGTACCAACGAAGTACATGATATGTACTCAGAAGTCGCTGGGTGGGACTTGTGGGTAACTCATGCTGATTGGTTCTAACTCTGTAGGAAATGACATCAGCACACGTTGTCAAATAACCAGCATCTATAAAACTGGAAAAGTTGCTTGTGAAGCCAAGTTTCTGAACTGCTAACACCAAAATAAGCGGTGGAAATCATACATCACACAACCCTCCACAACACCGTAATTCAAGTCACTTTGTCGTCACCTATAGCTTCTTCTATTCACTAAATGTAAGTAAGTAAGTAAGTAAAGTTTATTTATATAGCGCCTTTCACAGATATAAATCACAAAGCGCTGTACAACATGAGTAAAATCAGGGCAAATACCTCAAACCAATAAAAACATCATAAAACAATAGCAGTGACAACAATAGTAACCAAAATCAGGAGTAAAAACAAAGCCAAGGTTAGCCTAGTGAACTAGACCAAATTCTTGCTTTGCAAAGTTTGGTCTAGGCACGCTCCATTGGAACTTCTGCAGTTCCTACCAGGACTCTGGCTAGCCAATCACAGCTCTCTAGAGGGGTTCCAAACACATAAAGAGCTGTGATTGGTCCATAATGGTGGGCCAATCATAGTGCTCTATCTGCTTAGTGAACAAATCACAGAGCTTTATCCGCTTTGTGGGCCAATCAGGGCACTCTATATGCCTGGTGGGTGGGATGATGCAACAGAGTGAAACAAGAGTATGTCACATTCTTTGTCCAGTGGAATGCGGAGATCATTTGAAAGACAACGGTAGAACTCGCCCCACAACCGAGAGCCGTCAATGGAGCATGGCCAGACTAAATAATACATTTATTTAGTCTGGCTTGCCAGGCTAAGCCAAGGTGTGAACAAGAACAAAGCCATCTTTTAGAATATTTAGCGGGGGAAAGCCTGGATGAAAAGGTGAGTTTTAAGATGTTTTTTGAAGACCTCTACAGATTTCAAGAGACGGAGACTTGAAGGCAGACTGTTCCAAAGTCTGGGTGCAATAGTCTGAAAGGCCCTGTCCCCTTTGGTTTTCAGTCTGGTTCGAGGAACAGCCAGGAGGTTTTCAGATGTGGATCGGAGGTTCCGTGAAGTGGTGTGTGGGGATAAAAGCTCAGATAGGTAGCTTGGAGCCTGGTTGTTAAGAGCTCTATAGGTCAGGACTAAAACTTTAAACTGTATTCTAAATTCTAAATGTCCATTTTAACATCACACAGCCGCTCTCCCAGTCTTCTGAATTGATCAAATTACAGCGAACTTCAAGGGAATAAAACTTTTATGTTATTAATGGGGGTTGTATCGGTCTGTCGTGAAGAGAAAGCTGAGATGGAAGGCGAAGCTCTCGATTTACTGGTTGATGCCCTCACCTATGGTCACAAGCTTTGCGTAGTGACCAAAAGAACAAGATCACGGATACAAACGGCCAAAATGAGTTTTCTCAGCGGGGTGTCTGGGCTCGAGAAACAGAAAGAAGCTCCATCCACCGGAAGGGATTCAGAGTAGACCGCTGCACCTCCACATCGAGAGGAGTCAGCTGAGGTGACTCGAGCATCTAGTTAAGATGCCTCCTGGACGCCTCCCTGGTGAGGTTTCCAGGCATGCCCTGCTGGGAGGAGACCCAAAGGAAGACCCATGGACACACTGGAAGGACTATATTTCTCCTCTGACCAGGAAACGCCTTGGGATTCCCCCGGAGTAGCTGGCCCAAGTGGCTGGGGAGAGGGAAATCTGGGCCTCCCCACCTAGGCTGCTGATCCCATGACCCAACTTTAGATAAACGGAAGAGAATGAATGGATGGACGGACATTATTGATGTTCATGCACACCTTTTGGTGCTGATCACTATCAAAATGGTCGTGATCTGCTGACATCTCAGCAAAGTCCTGAAAAGGAGGATTCTGTATGGAGACACAATGGCTGAGAGGACCGAGGCATCGTCTCTTCCATGTACCAGAAATTTCTTTGAGTGCCAAGTGTGGAAACACGGCTAAAGCGGATTTAACAGTTCATATGTTTTCCACAGAAAACAATAAAAAAAAAGAACTGGCTTTAACTTTTTAAAATATATTCACTTTATGTGAGATTTATGTAATCTTACAACAGCAAATATTGCTGCTTAATGTAATTAAAGTATCATTAAACCATATTTTCTTGATCTGGGGTAAGCCAGCAAATATGCCCATGGACAGGATTAGAGCAAAGCCTTTCACTTTTATCAGCAAACACATCAGAATGACTGCCACAACTACAATAAACCCTTGTGATCTCTCTCAGATCTTGTTCTGCTTCCTCATCAGTCATCATCACAGACCCTATAATTCCCTTTCTTTGCACCAAGACGTTGTCGTCTTTTTTGTGTCGCCTCAGATTTCAGGCACAAAGGCAGCCGGACGGAGAGCAGCGGCTTTTGTTTTGGTGCCTCTGTGTCTTCCCCCACCTCTTTCTCCTTCTCTCCTCATCCCTCTGTTGAGCTCTGGTGTGATTATTACACTTTCAGTGGAGGATTTAACCATGGGCCAGTTGGGCCATTGCCTCAGGGAGGCCCCCATTTCAATGCGTGTGTGCTACTTTTTCCCCCAGTTTATTGCCTAGCCTTTTATTCTGCCAGGCAGTCCCACTGACATCAGGGGGCTCTTAGAATAACTCGCCTGAGGCTATCAGAACCCTCAGCCTTAAATCCGCCACTGTTATACTGGTATAGATGTCAGATCAGAAAATGAGGCAGCGCTAATAGATGAAGAGAAGCCGTGTGAAGTGAAATTAATTAATTCCTCCTCTCTATTTATTTTATTTTACTTTTTATTTGATTGAGTTTTTTGACCAGCTGTTTTGTTCACAATGATCTTGACACGAGGCCGTTGGACGCCGCAGCACCATCACATTTACAACTTCACCTGGATCAGCGTTTATTTTAACATCTTCTTGCAGCTGCTCTCCAGAGATGTGATTTAAATCTTTGTCTTTATGGAGTCCTAGAACACACTTGAGAGGCCACCTGTGTTATATTAAAAACACAGTTAATTTAACAAGTTTATTAAAGATTGTGAAAGCTTTCAATTCTCTATTCATGAGGCACCTTTGATTACTGCTCTCCCTTTTTTTTTTACCTCCAACGTTGTATTAATAAAACATTTGAAAAGCAGAGCTATTGATAATTATTCAGCTAATTTGAGTTTAACCATAATTGTTTTTCTCCCCCTCTCTCTTTACATTACAGACTGTCTGGATTGATGTAACAAGTTGAGATCCGGTTTTATGGAAAACTCAGACCAAAGTCTTCAACCTTGGACCGTTCACTAATACAACATTTCATTGAAACCAGCTCTTTTCTAAGCAGTAACATAATGAAAGTGAGTTGTTGTGAAGTATATATAAGAGTAATACATTGGGATGCAAGCCTTGATAATCTTCAAGATTTTCCTGTATAAATCGTTGGTTGTGACGATAAAAACACATCAGTTAAATATATCATTTAGGAGACACACAAACAGTGATATTTGAGAAGTGAGGTGAAGTTTATAGGATTTACAGAAAGTGTGCAACATTTGTTTAAACAAAATTAGGCACGTGCGTAAATCTGGGCACCACTAAAAATATGTCAACTCAATATTCGATCCTCCTTTTGCAGAAATAACAGCCTCTAAATGCTTCTTGTAGCTTCCAATGGAGTCTGGTAGTTTGGACCATTCTTCTCTACAAAACTTCTCAAGTTCATTCAGGTTTGATGGCGTCCGAGCATGGACAGCTCTTATAAACTCAGACCACAGATTTTCAAAAAGATTCTGGTCTGGGGCTTGACTCTATTTCCTCCATGAATATCATCCCCTTCTTATGCTCAAATAACTCAGTTTTTGCTTCAGTCCACAGCACCTGTTATGGAAATGTTATACTTTATTGATTTAATCCTGTTAACAAGCATCCTGAAGCATTCTCACACTTAAGACACACCAACACTGTTCTTCCCACACACACACACACACACACACACACACACACACACACACACACACACACACACACACACACACACTTACACACACACACACACACACACACACATTCTTGTCTCACTCATACACACACTGACTCTCTCACACAATGACCTCACTCCCATTCTTATCTTTCTGTTATAAATAAACTCTGTGATCAGATGTTCGAGGCATTTTGCCTCGTGCATATGCCACAGTTATAACTGTTTGACTTGTTGCTTAATGTGTCTCTCCTTTTCTCTTCGATCAGGAAATGGGTAATTGGTAGCCTGGCCTGCCAGACTCGTCCTCTGTTTGATTCTGCACAGAGAATGAGTCGGGTAACTCACAGGCAGAAAGGCACTTAGGGGCGGGACTAGGAAGCTCAAAAATTACCAATCAGAAAAAATAAGGAAATCCCGACTGTACCGCACGATGCGGTATATTTCTAGTTGTAGTAAAAAATATAGCGTCTGGCAACGGTGCATCATCTTTTATTTTTTTTAGAAGAAATGCTTTTAGCGCTTCTACTTGTGGTTTTAGACATCTGAGTCATTTAGAACTGAGGAAAGAGCCACAGCGAACTCCGCCGCTGTCTTTGTTGTTTATGAGAAACTGAGCATCGCTGTGTGTGACGTCCGTGATGCTGTAGTTTTTTAGCTGTAGTAAAAATGGAGTCTGAAGACAGCGCAAACATCTTTGTTTATAAAAAAGGCTTTTAGCACTTCTACTTGTTGTGGTTTTAAAGTCATGTTCAAATCATTTAGAACAAAGGAAAGAGCCGCTGCGAACTCCACTTCAGTCACCATGTTTATGACAAACTCGGCGTTGTGGTGTGTGATGTACAATACTCAGCGCTGATTGGCTCAGTTAGAATTCTCACGGGGTGGGGTTATTTGAATAGGAGAGTTCCCAGACTCTTTCTCTGTTCAGAGTTAAAGAGAGGAGGAGTCTGGCAGGCCAGGCTAGGTTAAACATACTGATAAAATCCATAACAGCACCTTATTTCAGAAAGACGCTGGCTTGTCTTGATGTGCTTGGGTAAACCTCAAGCAGCTCTGTTGGTGTTGTGGGTGCAGAAAAGACCTCCTCTGCATCACTCTCACATACAGCACCTCCTTGTGTAAAGTGGACCGAATACTTGAACGACGCACAGTGACTCCATCTGCAGCAAGACGATGTTGTAGGTCTGTGGTGCTGGTCTGTGGGTTGACTCTGACTATTGTCACCATTCTTCACTTCTGTTTATCTGAGATTTTTTTTGGTCTGCTACTTTGAGCCTTAACTTGAACAAAGCTCAAAATGCTCCCAACTGTGGAAACAGACAGCTGAGATCTCTGAGGCAGCTTTCTGCATCCTTCCCCTAAACCATGATGGTGAACGATCTTTGTTTTCAGCTCATGTGAGAGTTGTTGTGAGACTCCCATGTTGCTACTTTTCAGACAATATTCAAAGAGGACGGAAACTTACAGTTGGCTCCAGTGCTGGACTGACCATAGGGCATAGCGGGCAACTGCCCGCTGGGCCGACCCTTTCATCTTTTATGGGCCGGTGTCTGTTTTTTTTTTTTTTTTTTTTTTTTTTTCCTCTGGCCTCTAGTTGTTGCGGACAACTTGTCCGTGCCGCCCCACGCGATGCCTCGTAAAAGTTGGTGGATTGGCCAATTGGTAATAATACACTCTGGGCTGGACCAATAGCCAGAGGTCTGATGCACCCGCCAGTTGTTTGTGAATCTCAGTAAACAGACAGAAGAGCTTAACAAAATGGAGAACAAAAAACGGAAAGGAGGAGCGGAGAAAATTCGACTAAAAAAGAAACTGGCCCTTCAGGCTGATGCTGGCACATGTGTTAAAATCTCACAGTTGTTTGGTAGTGAAGGTTCAAGTAAAATCCATTTAGGAAGTGATGGAGCCTCAGCCCAGCGACAGGTTGGAGAAGAAAAGAGGGAGGAGGAGGAGAAACCCGAGCCGGTGTTGTGCCATAAATTGACTCGCTGCCAAAAAATGATTAGCCACCGCGGGATCGCGCACGGTTAGGTAATTGCATTTCTAGACAAAATTCCCCAGGATTTCGCCCTAAAACTCAGCATATCTAGCAATATGGACATTCAGAAAGCAAAGATAACCTCTTCCGGTACTTAAACAGATGTTTATCGCGGATATTAGTGTGGCAGTGTTTGTGGCACCCTGCGCGGGAGCACGAGGACGTGCTTGTGGAAAGAGGGAGGAAGATGTGGCAGTGTGAGCATCCACAATGTCCCGATTGATGATGAGCCCTGGCTACTTAGCCAAGGAGATGTCCCTTTGGCTGACTGGTTAGAGCGTATGACTTTCACCCCAGAGGTCTGGGGATCGAAACATGCCCGGGCACTCCTTTCTGCACCTTGCCACATTAGTTTTTCCAGTTCGGAAGTTGTTTTAAGTGTTGCTATTTGTCTTAAACGTTCACAATGAGGATATATTAATCCTTTTTGCAATATTTGCGATTGAAAGATGGTTTGTGCCACAAACTTTGTGGTAAGAACTGGCTTTCTTTATGTTACAGCCTTGATACTAAAAAAATAAATAAACAATGTAAAATGGCACCCTGTATTGAATGTAAACGTTGTATAAATGGAAATAAACAATTCTCCAGCGATTTAATTTTTTTCCCTTCCTTTCTTTAGTCCACTTGACATGGAGCCACAGTTAACTAGTTTGGGGCACATTTTTACTTGAAAAAAAGTATTTAAAATGATCAAGCTTTGGCTTTAATGACACTGTGTAGGTTGCTATACATTACGTTGCTCTATTTAAAAGTAACAAGATAAAAGCACTTCAGCACATAAAATTAAGATTGTCACTTGCCAAATAGACTACACCCTCCCGTTTACCTATAAGAAATGCCTCAAAATATCTTTAAATTCTTTATTGATGATTTAAGTGTAGACAAATAAAATGGCATTTTACTTGCCAAAAAGTGATTGAATCGCTAAGATTTTCATAGAGGCTAAAATTGACCAAATAAGGGTTTTATGTATTATCTGTTGATGTTACTGTACTCATACTGCCTACTGTGTCATCAAAAACACCCCAAAAATGGCAAAAAAAGAAAAGAAAAGAAAAGAAGATAATTTCCCTTGCCAAAAATTGATTACAGTGTCCTGGTCACCTGTAAAGGGTTACATTTACCTAAATATTACTTTATTTATTATCTCTTGATGTTATTAGTGCCATCACAGGATGCCGGTTGTCTTTCACATTCATAAACACCTAAAAAATGGCAACAAATGATCATTTCCCTTGCCAAAAATTGATTACAGTGTCCTGGTCACGTGTAAAGGGTTAAATTGACCTAAATATTACCTTATTTATTATCTCTTGATGTTATTAGTGCCATCACAGGATGCTGGGTGTCTTCCACATTCATAAACACAGAGTCCTGGTCACCCATAAAGGCTTAAATTGGCATAAACATTACTTCATTTATTATGATTCTGGGTGTGTTCCACAATCATATTCGAATAAACATGAAAATATTCCGTCCGAATATCTGTTTCTTGTTATAAATATAACAGCTAGAAGCATTTACAGTTAAAATAGGAGAAACACGTGACTCCCCAGGAAGGGTCGTAACACCACTTGCCTCATGCACATAAGTGAACAAAACAAAGCAGCATGGAGACACTCTGTCTCCAACCACCTCTCAGGCAGCAGCCTGCACTCCCAAGTTCTACACGTCACCAGAACATAAACAACCGCAACACAATAAAAGCAGTGTTTTACAAAATGGAAGGCCTGTAGTGTTTATTCTCTTACAGTAACAACTTATCAATTTTTTGGAGGAATTTATTTAGAATTTTTTGGTTTTTATTAATTGTGCAATAGAAAAGTAATCGCTAGATTAATCATCTAAATAGTCATTAGAATAGTCGACTATTCGATAAAATAATCGTCAGAATAATCATTTTAAAAATAATCAGTTACCCCCAACCCTACTTTTTAGAATACCAGGATAGGAAGGATGGTGTAGGTTTACGTTTATTAGATTGATACATAAATACTACCAATAAGAAAGTGTACGTTGGTGTGTGTCAGAAACAGCGTAAAGCTTAATGTCTTTTCCAAAAAAAAAAACAGGTGATGGGCCGGTCTCCAGTCAAAATGCCCGGGCTGAATTTTTGTCCCAGTCCAGCCCTGGTTGGCTCCCTTAAACAGTGTTGCCAACGACTTTGTCGCTGGTCCTAATGACTTTTTGACCCCCCTCAACGACTTTTTTTCCCAAAAAGCGCCTAGCGACAAACCTAGCGACATTTCTCAGGACCCGTTGCTACTTTCTGTAGAACCTACTTGTAGATATTCCCTACAGATTAGCAACAAAGAAACCATTTGCACTCTGAACCGTTCTTCCGAGAGTAAAGAAAGAACCATAATCTGCACATGTGCACGAGGACTGACCAATCATAAACCGTTTTCGGCCGGGCTGATTCGCCGAGGACAAAGGTACAGCTGCAGAGCTGGAGACCGCCGATGTCTGCTGCTGCTGCAGACTCACGCTTCTACTAGAGATGGCGCAGGCGTCAACCTGCGATCTCTGGTTCTGCAGCCATCAGACACTTTGGTTTATCCTGCATTTGGCAAATAAAGTCAACGGGAGTTTCAACTACCGTCCCGTTTACACACGCAGCTCTGTGGCTCATCTGAATTTCCTCCAGTGACACAGGGATGGTTATACTATGAGACACCCGATCCCTTTTGCTCTGTGCGCCGTTATTATCACGATGGAGAGAATACACAACGGAGAAGTTGAGAAACTATGAGGTGTAAAAAAACTGTTTTTTAGGAAAATGGCAATGAGAATGAGGAGAGCATGAGGTCTGAGTTACGCTATGGGGAAAATGAACGCCAATGTGGCGTGATGATGTCATCAATATGTAAATTAGCACGTGACATCAAGATTCTGTCATTTTTAGATACTCCCACCATGCTGTCAGAGAGGTGCTGATACTAATACTTTTGAAGCTTTCCTGTTTTCTTATGCTTGAGCTAATAAATGGTAAGTCTGAAAGCTCTATCGTGTGGCAAAAATGTCTGTTCTATATCTAACCAGGACTCATCTAGTGGGTTATCTTGCAACCATCTTGGTATATATTGCAGCCTGTTGGCTAAGAAATAATAATAAAAGTTTGGTAGATCCAGTCCTCCTCTGTCTTTGGTCTTCTGAAGCATTTTTAAGCTAATTCGTGGAGGTTTATCCTGCCAAAGGAATTTAGTAATTGAGGAGTCCAGAGATTTAAACCAGTCAGCTGGTGGTTTGTTTGGGATCATCGAGAATAAGTAATTTATTCTGGGTAAGACCATCATTTTAATTGTAGCCACTCTCCCCATGAGTGATATTGGTAAGGATTTCCATCTTGCAAGATCATCTTCCACTTTATTTAAAAGTGGGATGTAGTTTAGTTTGGTTAGATCTGCCAGCTTGGGAGAGACATTAATTCCCAGGTATGTGATATTCCCTGACTCCAATTGTGTATTAAGCAAATTGACAAATGAGAAATTAATTGGTAGAACTGTGGATTTTAACCAGTTTATAGAGTAATCTGAAACTCTTGAAAAAGAGTTTATCATTTCTATTGAATGGGAGAGAGAGGATTGAGAATTCTGGAGAAAGAGTAAAACATCATCTGCATGAAGACTGATCTTATGTTCTATTTTCTTACACTCTATCCCTTTAATATCTGTTGTTTGCCTAATTGCTGCTGCTAGTGGTTCAATAAAAATAGCAAACAGTGAGGGGGAGAGTGGGCATCCCTGCCTGGTCCCCCTCTGAAGACAGAAGCTAGCTGACATTTGGTCGTTCGTCCTGACACGTGTTGTTGGTGAACTGTATAATGTTTGTAGCCAATTTATGAAGAAGTTCCCAAAACCAAATTTATGTAAAGTTGCACATAAGAACTTCCAGTTAACTCTATCAAAAGCCTTTTCTGCATCTAGAGATAATATACTAGTTTCTATGTTTCTACTGTAAGAGAAATCTATCAAATTAACCCTTTGATGCATGATGGTCACTACAGTGGACAGATACACAAAATTGTTATTTATTTATTTTTGCTATTAAGCACAGCTGTTGAAGACTTTATTGCACGTGAGCCCCTCCATTTGGACTTCGGTAAGCCAAGCCAACATATTTCATGTTCAGATTGCACACTGTCCACTGAGGTGGACATGTGATGAATTATTTGTAAATTAACAAAATGTTACAAAAAATATTTGTTGAAATTTGTTTCATTCACACCTAAAGATGAATGAAAAAAATTGCTTAAAAAATCATGGTTGAAGATTTCATAATTCATGCATCAAAGGGTTAAGTAATCTACGCAAGTTTGTGGATGACTATCTACCCTTAATGAAACCAGTTTGGTCAGGGTGTATTATGAAGGGATTACCTTTTCTAATCTTTTTGCCAGGGCTTTACAAATTATTTTGAGATCAACATTAATAAGAGAAATTGGGCGATAGCTGGTAGGAAATGGTGGGTCTTTGCCTGGTTTTACCAAGAGACTAATATTGGCTGAATTCATGTTTGGCTGTAATCTGCCGCTCTCTTCGAGTTCCCTCACCATTCTGAAAAATGTTGGAGCCAGAATGATCCAGAATTCTTTGTAGAACTCTGCTGGAAACCCGTCTGGACCTGGAGTTTTCCTATTAGTCATGGATTTAAGGGCTTCCTGGAGCTCAGCTGATGTTAGTGGCAAGTCCAGGACAGTAGCTTGGCTGTCTGATAATTTGGGAAGTGTTATCCTGTCAAGGAACTCATTGATCTCGTTATCTGATGGGTTTATCTGTGGTGAGTACAGTTTGGTAAAAGTCTCAGAAGGTTTTGTTTATTCTTTCAGGGTCAGAAACTATATTCCCGGTTGAGTCTTTAACAGCAGATATGGTAGTTTTCTCTTTATTTATTTTTAATTGGCTAGCTAAGAATTTACCTGATTTATTACTATGTTCAAAGTTTTCTATTCGTAGTCTTTGTGCTAAAAATTGTCTTTTTGTCAATTATTCCATGAATTTAACATATTTTGGGCACAGATTGAACCCCATGGTATTATATGTTGTATTGAAAAAAATTACAATTAATTTCACTTAAGGAATTGTTTTGGGAAACTGGGACAGGACTGGATAAGTAATTGCTTGTGCGGCTCCCTTTTTGAGCGTCCTTTGTTTTGATTTACAAATAAATTTGTCAGAACTTTTATGTTTTCAACATATTTTTCCAGTTTAAGTGTTTAAAATTAAATAGAGAAAAAAGAAAGAAAGACACAATATTAAAAAAATAAGAACTATTATAAAATTCCAAAATCTAGAATAATAAGTTGTAAGAAGCATGATAATTGAGTACATCTGTACATTTTTCCAAATAATCTTCACCAGTTTCTGCGTAGACTTTTGTCATAATTTAGCATGAAATCATTTCTGGCCTTAGATGGTGTAACAGGATTAGTATTTAATCAAAACCAGCCATATCCAGTCCTGTACATGTCTACTGCCCTCTGGTGGAGGATCTACAGGTAGAAAGAGCCAATTTTATTTCTTAATTGGTGTTATCTTGTTATATAATTACACCATAAAACAAAACTGATCATTGAAATGTTGTTATGACAACATAACCTGATAAATGTTTCAGTTTTAGTGAACTAGTTAAAAAATGTTATTTAAACTTTTAAACAATTTAATTCCATGTTATTTCATTGCTTAAAAGGGTTAAAACATTGTTTTTATGTCCTCATTTGCTTAAATTAAAGAGCTGGACTCTCATGGCCTTTAAGCCAGATCTTGTTCTGCACAACATTCATGAGCTGCACAAAAAAATAATATGTGTTCGCCACATTACGTAGGATGTAACTCAGCTGAGTGTGTATTCATGTCCAGAGATTCATTTTACAGTTTTGTTAGGCCTATATTTGACTTTCAATCTCAATGTTTTCATCCAAATTTAGCTCATTTTCTTTCTCTTTTCACAATGCTGAATTAAGAACCCAGGAGCCGACAAGCTATTAAAAAATAATTAATTCTATCACAGCAACCACATTTCCAAATGCACATTATAAATCCTGTAATGCAAGGAAACACATAAATGTATCTGCAGACTTTGTGAGTTTCCCCGTGTAGAAGGTAAATATTGCAGAAGGCTGGAGTCTCCGCAGCGAGCGGTGCTGACAGGTGATCTCTGATCTGCGCGGGAACTCAGCGGGACACTATAGCACCAACTCCACCGCTGCATCTGCTGTAAACATTGCTCACATTCACCAGGCTCCCGTGTCTCCTGCTACGAAAGGTTTCTAGTGTATAAATGTGATGTTTCACCCCTGCTAGCCAAGGTGTATCAGGAGTCAGAGCTCTAATAAAAAGCAATTGTATACTTGCTTTATCCTGGCACCGTACGAGGGATGCAGGTCAACAGAGCAGTTGGAACTTGGAGATTGTTGAAAACAAACATGATAGCTTGAGATTTTTTTTTTTAGTAGTTTGGCTTCAGCGTGAAATAAATAAACACCGCAAGTTTCTTTCAAAGCTGAGAAAAATGCTTGTTTGCAGGAAAAGTCAAGGCTTCAAACGTCTGATTGCTGGAGTTTTGCATGAAAAGAATCTACTTGGAACTTTAATGAGTAAAAAAGAAAAAAAGCAAACATTGAATCATTGTTGAGACAAGCGTTAGGTTAAATTCATCAATATTAGAAGCCCCGGCTTTGTTGGGGTGGGTTTTCAGTCACATCATATCAGCCTTTTACACCAGAGTTTAAGATTTTATATGCAGTTTATGCAAGCAAAATGGGCCACCACCACATTGAGCTCTTGCCTCAGTCCTTATTGAAAGCTTTCTTGAAAACAACTGATAAAAGCCGAGGGCATCTTTAAGAATTGACACGCTCTTTAAAACATACATCTCATGAAAAGGACTTAAAGAGAGCCAGTTGCAAATTTAATATAACTTGGGGGATGCAGTAGTGCAATAGCGTCAGCGCGCAGGCAGCGGCTGCTCACAAAGTAACGGCTGGGGTCTGAAAGAATACCGTGCTCACATCAAATATAAAAGCCAAACACATTGGCAGACAGACACAAGGCGAGCGAGGCGAGGCTGATGAAGAGTGAGGAGACAAGGCAGGCTAAATTGAGCTGGAGAGATATACCGCTATTTCACCTCTTTGCATCATTTGCTTTTCTACAATATGTCCATTCTGACAAGCGCCTTTTATGGCTTTAAAGCAAGGGTTTGATGAGTTCATCTGAGTAAATAACCCCCCCAAAAAGTATATATATATATATATATATACATATATATATATATATATATATATATATAAGAAGAGAGTGTGAAAAAAGTTTCATCGTGTTCCTTCAACACGCACCACAACCCTAAGAAGAAGACAAAGAAACCTGGACAAAAGAACCTTCAGTAAAAAACGCAACTCTGTGCTCCTGAAACACGAGGACTGTAATTATGTTCACTCCTAATCTGATGCACTTCTTTTACCCCATAAATATTTAATTAAGTTGGTCTAAACCAATGCCATGTAACTGGTGTGAACACCCGGGACCCATCAACATCAGGGGTATGATTGAGAGCATTCAAATGAATTCTAACTGCTTATTGATGACCTGATGGGGATAAAAAATGGACCAATGTCAACCCCCTCACCTCATCAATACCTTCAGTGACATCCACAGAAAACACTGTTTGCCAGACAAAAAACACAAAAGCAGGCAGACTGTATTTGTTTTCTAACACGCCCACTGCAGTGGCACAAAAAGTGGGTATGCAGTGTATGCGACGCATAGGGGCGCCTCGCTGGAGGGGGCGCCTAATCAATGATGGGGGAAAAGGGCATTTTTGTGTTTCATAGCTATTTGTGCATGTGTAAATTAAATGATTATTACAGAAGCAAGCGACTGGGTGCCCCTCCGCAGCCCTGTTCCACGCCCCCGCCCCACTCTCACAGACACACACACACACAGAACGTGAACACGACGAGTCCAGCGCGTGCGCCCGCGAATAGGCTACTGATAAATTATTGAATTGGGTGATGCACTTCAGATTTGCTCTTAAATTCCTGCAATTTTAAACTAAACTATAATGTTTTTTGTATGTAGTTTGAGTCTTGTATTTTTTTAAATTTCTAAATTCAAATTTCTTATTATTCAGATGTGAGGATGGCGAGAAAGAAGAAAAAAGAGAGATAAAGATTCAGAACAGAGAGAGGAAGGCAACAGGTTGGTCTAATACTAGGTGGAAGTGAACACTCACTTAATACCAAGTGATCAATTTTTAAATATTATTTATAATGATCAAGTACATTTTCAAGAGTAGTAATTTATAGCTGTTAAATCATGTTTGAGACCAGTGATGGCAGATAGGAATAAATATACTAGAATGGCCATTAAAAACCTGGCATTCTAGTATGATTAGAATTTCACTGACCATCTTTTTGTCCTTAAAGAAAAATAAGTGCAGGCAGACAAGGCAAGTCAATGACTACAGAGGAGAATGTGGAACAGAGAGGTCTACATGATGAAGAAGATGGACCGAAACAGAGGTCCACATGATGAAGGAGAGAGAGAACAGAGAGGTCTACACGAAGAAGAGGGAGAGGAACAGAGAGGTCAACATGATGAAGGAGAGAGAGAACAGAGAGGTCTACACGAAGAAGAGGGAGAGGAACAGAGAGGTCAACATGATGAAGAAGAGGGACAAGATGACAATTCCAGCAATGCTCATGATGGAGAAGAACCCGAAATGCACTTTAGGTGCATGGCTTTCAATGTCATTGTCGACACCATCCTGCAAGAGCTATCAGACAGGTTTTCCGATCTTTGGCTTGTGTCTGAGAAATTTAAATTCATCACTAAAATGGATCAGATGACAAAAACTGAGCTGGAAGAATCAGTTACCACATTTGCCATGACTACCTCTGATGTTTCCAGAGATATAATTCAAGAAATATACCCAGCACACCATCTACTGAAGGGTTACAAAGCTCTTGAGAAGCTAAATTTCCTCATTCAGGAGAATCTTGATTTGGTGTTCCCGAATTTGACAGTAGCCCTTAGAGTATTCCTCACCATGCCTTTGATAGTTGCATCTGCTGAGAGATCATTTAGTAAGCTAAAGCTTATAGAAACATGCCTTCGTTCGAGTATGAGCAATGATCGCTTGACTCAGTTGGCAGTCATCTATTGAAGACAGTGTGGCACGGTCTATCTCATTTGATGCTATTCTTGACAAATGGGCAAGTGTAAAGGCACGACATGTTACAATTTAGTGTAAACATTCGTACATCGAGTACAAGCTGTTGTTCAGATATGTTATATTTGTACTACAGAGAATGTAGTGAGCATTTTTGTTACACATCACTAATTATTACACTTTTTTGTGGTTGAGCTGTTCACCTGTTGCAATATATAACATGAAATAAAAGTGTATAATCAACAAGATTTTTACACTTAAACAAAAACATAAATCTAGTTGGAAACAATGGGATGGTGTGTGTGTGTGGGGGTGGGGGGGTGGGGGTCAATTAAGTGGTCGCAAACCCCTCATAAAGTAGGTAGCTGCGCCCCTGCCCCACTGTGAGTCCACATAGGTTTGCTAAGGCAAGTTTATAAAAACCAAAGATATGGAAGGTATTTTGCAGATAATTCAGATAAATTATTCTCCAGGGGAATAACTCTCTGTTTTTGAGAGCGTATAACTCTGCTGCATTACTAAAAAGGGCTAATTATTTTTAAGGGTGTTGTGCTTTTTCCTTTCTCTGAACTAATGTTGCTGAAAAAAACGGGCAATCTAGACAGATGTGGATTGCAGATGCAAATACCCAAGCTCCTATTACTAAGATTATACTAAAATGTATGAATCTACAGTAACAGCCTTTGGTGAAAAATAGTAATGTTTGAACTTATAGTCAGTTGTCATGGTCTTGTGGTGTTTTTTTTAGGTCTAATTATAATTTACTGTGGTCAGTTTTTCTGCTTTGCTTTATGTTGTTAGCTTTTCCACCTCGAGATGTCCTGTTACCATTGCAGCAGTTTCACTCATCTATTTTTTTTTTACCTGTAATCAGCACACCTGATTTGATTCGTCAGTTACATTTGCAGTTAGGCCCAATCTCAATACTCTCAGTGCACCCTGCGGTCTTCAGCAAAGAGCACTTGGAGTGCGCAGTAGGGTTAGAGTTCGTGGTACACAAGTGTGAAAATAACTGCCGAATTGAGACGGGGAGTATTGCGTCATCGATCACAACGCATGCCGTGATGCTGGTCCCTGTGAAATTTTTTTCAAAAACCTTTATTAACAACTGCTGTCCAATCACCTCCGTTGAAACTCCGGGAGGGTGGGTGGGTGGGGGGGTGGGGGTGGGGGGGGGATGGCATCGACACACACATATATATGGACAATGGGTTTCCACAGGCTCCAATAATACGTTTTTGAGTTAAAATGGGAGGTGGCCACCACCGCCCAGGCAATTCCACAAAAGGGAAGAGAGGTGGAGCTGAGGGTGGGGCTGTAAGGCTGGGATCAAATGACGACACCTGTCAAACTGAAGCAAATGTAGCTACAAGCTAACCTGAAGCTAACCCAAAGCTAACGCGGAGGTGGGAGATGAGCTAACTGAGGTAGCAACCTAGCTACAACCAGAGTTAACTGTGCACAACACTGGAGCTTCTGAGTCAGAGATACGCTGGGCTGACCGCTGGGTAAAACCGGGTGTAACACAGAGGTCCCCCAAGAGCTTCACTAGCCGGCAGCCGCGCAGCAGACATGCACCTCTGCGATCAGAGATGCGCAGAGCTGCCGCTGGGGAGAACCGGGTGGAAAACATCAGTTTCCATCCAAGAGCTCTACAAGTCGGCATCCTGCGCAGCAAACAAGCACCGTTGCGATCAGAGACACGTTGGGCTGCGGGGAGGGGAGGGGACCATACCGATAGTCGGAACCCAGCTCCACCAAAATGTTATATTTCAACCCATTTTCTAAAATGCAGCATTATGTTAAATGCACTGGGTTTTACCCTATTACATTTAAATTTCATGGTTAAACAGTACATGTTAAAATCTAAGCTCAGCTAGTGCAAGAGTGGCAGTGACCTAAAATCATCGACATAAATACATAAATATAATTTTACTTACCGAAAAAAATGAAGTGAAGACTCCTTGGATACTCTATTAGTGCAATTAATACCACAGCAAGTCATTTTGTCCAACAATTGCACAAATAATCTCCAAAAAAGAATACACAAACGCTACAACTAATGGTCTAAGTTCAGAGGCAAAAAATCGCGGAACAATTTTCAGGTGAGACCGAGGCTCAGACTGAGGCTACTGAGGCCTTTCCACGGAGCTAGCTCTGTGGTCACGTGGGTCTGATGCTCATTAATTATACAGAATTTTAGGCATTTAATACACTTAAACAGAAGAGTGACAAAAAAAATCACTCCCCTCAGAGTTGTCAAGAGTGTAAACTAGATAATTTAAACAAAAAACATGTTTTGGTACCAGGCTGTAAACATGTTTATTTCTGCTGTGAAAATGGTATTTTTAACATGGGAGTCAATGAGGATTTGCTCGCTTCTGACACCAGCCCCCAGCGAATGAGGGTGGAACTGCAATTTCTTTCATTTCCACATTGGCCTCAATTTCAGACCCGCATTGTGGGGGCTTGGTCGGTGGATAGCTTCCAGGGGGAGACCACCCTCTTGGGAGAGCCGGGCTCCCCTTGCGCCTCCGTAATTCAAACCCTGATTTTGAGTCATTTTTTAAAACATCGTTGCACGAGCATCTTGCTGATCTTTCAGCATTTTCTCCCCCTTCTGGCGTATCTACACCCAATATGATTCATGCCCTGTGAAGTTAGCTATCTCATCATAGCAAATCAAATAAATAAATAATAATAATGCATTGAACTTGTATAGCGCTTTTCTAGACACCCAAAGACGCTTTCCACACACTCTCACATTCACACACTGCTAGTGATGGTAAGCTGCTTGTAGCCACAGCAGCCCTGGGGAGGTAAGACAGAGGCGAGGCTGCCATTTGGTGCCGTCAGCCCCTCTGACCACCACTAACAGGCAAGTTGGGTGAAGTGTCTTATACCCCTGGCGGGAGCTGGAATCGAACCCATGACCCTCCGATCATGAGGCAACCCGCTCTACCACCTGAGCTACTGCTGCCCCACTGCTGCCCCACTGCATAAACACCTATTGTTATTTTTGCAACTTCAAATGTCAAACCAATTTGGAAGTTGCTCTATCTCCAACTGTAATTCTCTTCTTACAAGAGTTAAATTTGGCAAGCTCCTGCATTGCATGTAACAGAAAGAAATGTCTTTTGGGAGCATAAATATTGTTAGCTGAAGTGCCGTGTACACATTTAAAGGGTTAGACTGGCTTTACTTCTCTCTTTTTTTAATCTGGTTAATTTATCCGGCTGTACTGCAGCTCTCACACACATTCTAGCCTTAAGAGAGACATTTCCATTTGTTACGGGATGAGTGAGATGACTTATAAATGGGCAACTTTAAAATAATAGATGTTTGAAAGTAGATGCAGAGTAAAATATCAAGCATTTTCAAGTCAACAGGTGGAAGGATGCACAACAAAATCATTTCTTTTTACTAAAGAGGCTCCTCAGCTCAGCACTTGTGGCGTGCAGAAGAGCATAACCCCAAATAGAAACGTTTGGCCGTCAGAAGTTATCTTACGATCATCTCCATCTCCTTAGTGTTGCTGCCTTTCCCTAAAAACCGTGAAACGAGACTACAAATATGAATAAAGAGTTTCCCATAAATTCACACACTCAGCCATGTTTTATTTAAACAAAGGACATAATAAAAGAATGATAAATAAAAGAGCTACTTTACATGCATTGTTTTAAAATGTTAAGCCAGAACTACAACCTAATAATGAAGCTGATCCGCAGAGACCAAGGTCAAAAGTAAAAATCATTTTGGTAATCCGATGTACAACTGTTCCCTCACACGGTGGCTTAATTAACTTGAATATATTAATTCTTTAGCACATTGCTTATTGAATTATACATTCTCAATTTGCCTTCCTCAATACTGTAAAGTGTGCAATAATGGTGAATAAGGAGTTGTTGTTAAGACCTGTTGGCATATTTGGAGCCCCTGAGCATGAATTATTATCTCCAGCTCACTGAAGGACGTTCTGGTGGGTTCAGGGAAACCACAAACCACTCCTGAATGAACTTATTTCTCTGAGTAAGCTGTAATTACTTTCCCTGGATGTGAAGAATAGTTTCAATATTTTAAGTATCACTGTTAAAACAGAGAACACGAAGGCTGCAGAAGCCGACCCTAAAGATACAGAAAAGTTGTCCACACCAAACTGGAAAACCTTGGGCTCCGTGGAAGACAGAAACTTTGTAGAAATTTAAAATGCAATAAATCTTCTCAGGATCAGAATTATTTGTTCAAGGTAAAAGCATCAGCGGGTACTGGGCTACATGTTAATTTTCTTCTTGAAACTATTTCTTAGAACTTAGAAGGAAACTTATAAACTTATCCCCGCTGCTGCAGGTTTGCTCAAATTTATTTCATTTATTTGTCTTGCTGCTTTTTGGCAGACAATTCTGACTCTTAAAGTCCAAGTTCACATAGAAACCATTTTTTACTTGTTATTTTTCAAATATGATCTAAATATAAATGAAAAATGAAAATGGTCTCCTACCCCTATTTCCTGCACTATCCACCGATAGAGGGAGCGCTTGTATTAGAAAACACAGTCAGACCCACTTCACATTGAAAAATTAAAATTCATGGACTTGCCCATCTTCACTTGCGACTAGGAAGGCTGTTGTCGGTTTGGCTTCCAGAAGACAGCAGAGAACGTCTCAGCTAGTATTAGCTGACTGTTAGCATTAGCAATTACACCACACAGCAGAACTCCTTCAGGCTTGTGTTATTTGGGGAGATAAAACCTTTGCGTTGCAGAGCAAATGGAGTCAGTGGTAGAGCTACATTGCTGTTAGCCAAGCAGAGGTGAGATGTGCTTATTAGACTCCAAATCTTGCTGTGTTCTGCTCACCTCTGAGCTTCTTACCACAGTCTCACACTGCAAGCCTCAGCGGAATGGAACGGCAGCGAAGCAGCACCGCTTCAATTAGAATCCAATCATAGTCTATGGAGTTTTTCTAGCCAATTTTCTGGCGCGTCCCAGAAGCGGCTTGCCGAGCCGTTAAAGATAGGATCGAGTTCCACGAGCCGCTTCTGGGACATGTCAATTTCCACAGTTCACATAGTGCGAGACAGGAAACCACACACGGTTTCAGTGTAAAATCCCCAGTTATTTTCAGAATAAAATGCAACGTTGCGATGTCATATATAACTTAAGTCAGCAAGTGTGACCAAACGGCTTTGTTTACCACCAGTTTCTTTCGAGAAGTGCAACGGTGTGATTCCTCACGAGGGTTGTGATCTGTCGATGAGGAAGGTGTCGGAGGTCTCGAGGGATTTTAGAATCTTGCGGGTACAGTGAGGCACAGCGAGGAAGCCGTGCCGCAGCCAAGACTCTCCCGGTGTGAAAAGGACCACTTTGAAGTTCGCGAGTGAGCCGTTCCGCTGCTGTTCCGTTTCGCTGATGCTTGCAATGTGAAACCGGGGTTATGCTGCTCTTTCTACCCTTTCCGCCTTTCCCGGGATCCAATTTTACCTCTTTCTTATTAATTTTCCCTTTCTTTAAAATGTTTTTTCAGAATGTTTTATTTTTCTAATATTTATAATATTTTTTTTTTTAATCTTTTTCATTTTTTAAATTCTTGTTCTTGTGACGCACCTCATGATTTTTCTCTTGAGAGGTGTTATATAAAAGATTGTTTTCTTACTTTCTTTTGAGAGCGGGTTATCCAGTAACCAGAGGGTTGTGGGATTGATGTTGCTGCTGTTGTCTTTGGGCAAGACACTTTATCCACTTTGTTAATTCCGCTCTATTCCGGTCGGTAACAAGATGGCGCCTGTGCTTGGCTTAGCCGCAGTCACCGACCACTTTTTCAAACTTTTCTCCACTAACCTCCTCTTTTCCACCTTGCTCCTGTCTGCGATCCTCTTCAGTAGTGTCCCTGCTACCATCTCCTATGATCGCCAGACTCTTTTATCCTTCCGTTCGTTCACGATTGCCCAAGATGCTCCGAGAACATACCTCCCTCTTTGTTTACCTGAGTGGCGCACTGGCCCGGAGCCAAACAACGATCCCAACCTATGCGCCTCCAGCTATGTTTATCCGGTCCCGGGAAAACGTCGGAGGAAAAGAGGTAAACAAGCAGGAATCCAGGTGAGAATAAGACTTCTGTTAAAGCGTGGTTTATCTGGTAAACATCAGCATTATCTTCTGGCTTCTCTTCCTTTGTTTGGCGACCTGAGCGCCACTTCCGCATTCCAGCTAGGCCGCGTTGCGGCGCGGTTTCTCCGTCCAAGTTTTTTAAGGTCTGTTTATCCTCATTCTTCAGTGGTTTCTCCTCCTGTTCCCTCCATAAGCGGTTTTTATAAACACTGTGGATCTAACCCTACTAATTTACGTCCACTAACTCCAGCTGTTTCTGTAGTTTCTGATTCCTCCACCTCACTCAGCATGTCTCTCTTAAATACCCGCTCTGTTAACAATAAGTCCTTCCTGCTCAATGATCTAATTCTCTCTAAAAACCTGGATTTTCTGTTTCAGACTGAAGTTTGGCAGCAAACATCTGATTATTCTGGTCTGATTGAACTCTGCCTGAGTGGTTATTCTTTTCTTAGCAAGCCCCGGGGTTCTGGTCGTGGTGGAGGCCTAGCTGTTGTTTTCAGAGACCATCTTCCATGTAACTCTACAACCTGTGGTCACTTTGCTTCCTTTGAACTGCAGCTGATTAAAGTCAGGCGTAAGGACGCGTTCTACTGTGCTGTGGTCTATCGTCCACCTGGTCCAAACAGTTCTTTCCTTCAGGAGTTTAGTGACTTTCTATCCTCCACTGTGAAGCTGTCCAGACTGGTGATGGTTAGTGACTTTAACATCCACGTTGATGATCCCTCTGATCTCTTTGCCATGAACTTCTCCAGCCTTATGGGCTCCTTCAGCTTTACCCAGTATGTTTCTGGCCCCACACACACCAGGGGGCACACTCTGGACCTTGTTTGTTACCCTGGGTCTAAATGCTGACAGTGTTTGTCCTGAGGACGTTTATATTTCAGATCACCATTGCATTTTCTTTAACTTGTCAGTATCTGCGTCCCCACCTCCTGCTCGCCGTCTGGTTAGTTCTCGTTTTCTTAATGAGAGCACAGCTAGCAATTTTTCTGCTGCTTTTGATCCACCCTGTTCTTCTGATAATGACCCAGATTCCTTAACTTCTCAGTTTAACAAGCACTGCCTCTCCATTCTGGACAACATCTGTCCTGTCAGAACAAGATCAGTTCCTGCAGTGTACCCTACTCCCTGGTTTATTGACAGCCTTCGCAGCCTGAAGTGCCAATGCAGAAAAATTGAGCGTTTGTGGAAGAAAACCCATCTCCACGTCCATCTGCTGCACCTAAAGGATCATCTGACATCCTTTAACTCTGCAGTCAGAGATGCAAGGGTTTCCTACTTCTCCAACCTGGTGTCCCAGAGCAAAGGGAACCCCAAGGTGCTGTTTAACACCATCAGCAGCATCGTCTCTCCTGCCTCTCCTACAGCCTCCATCCACTCTGTTGCAGACTGTGAGAACTTTCTGTCTTTCTTTGTGGACAAAGTCAATAAGGTTAGATCTAGCATCTCTCCTTCAGCCTTATCGCTGCCTCTCCCAACTCCAACCAGGCCCATCATCCTAGATAGCTTTCCTCCTGTTTCTTTGTCTGAGTTAACCAAACTAGTTTACTCTATGAAGACCTCTGCATGCCCCCTCGGCATCTTATCCTCATCTTTGTTTAAAAGTGCTTTTCAGTCCATCGGTCCCAGCGTGCTCTCTATAATTAATGCTTCTCTGGTTTCTGGTCAGGTCCCTGCTTACTTTAAGAACGCTGTAATCCACCCACTTCTTAAGAAACCGAGTCTTGACCCCTCTCTCCACAGCAGCTTCAGACCCATCTCTAAACTTCCGTTCATCTCCAAAATCTTGGAAAAGGTTATGGCTAAACAACTCACAGCTGCTCTTGAACATAGTATCTATGATAGCTTCCAGTCAGGTTTTTGTAGAGCTCATTCTACTGAAACAGCTCTTCTTAGGGTCTCTAATGACCTTCTGACTCACAGTGATGCAGGGGACTGTTTTGTTCTGGTCCTGCTGGACCTGACTGCAGCCTTTGACACTGTTGACCATCACCTGCTACTGGAGAGGCTGAGAGACTGGGTAGGCCTATCAGGATCTGCTCTGGAGTGGTTCTCCTCTCATCTCTATGAGCTCTCCTTTTCTGTGGCCGTCTCCAAGTTTAGGTCCTCCACCACCTCTCTTACCCATGGTGTCCCACAAGGTTCTGTGCTGGGGCTTCTGCTCTTCCTCCTCCATCTTCTTCCTCTTCAGCACATCCTGAGCTCCTTCAAAGGAATCTCCTACCATCTTTATGCAGATGACATCCAACTGTACATCTCCTTCAAGCCCCAAGAGATGTCTAAGCTACAGCTGTTACACAACTGCTTAGACTCTATCAAAACCTGGATGGCTGGGAACTTTCTTCAGCTGAATGAAGATAAGACTGAGATCTTCATCTGTGCCCCAGACAAGCTGGTTCCCAAAGTCAGAGACTCAGTTAGCTTGGTTCTCACACCAAACCTTCTGTCAGGAATCTTGGCGTGACCTTTGACCCAGCTCTCACCCTGGATTCTCATGTCAGTTCTCTTGTTCGCTCTTCCTTCTTCCATCTCAGGAACATTGCTAAGCTGAGTCCCATTCTGTCTCACTCTGAACTTGAGACTGTTCTCCACACCTTCATCTCCTTACCCTTAGACTACTGTAACTCTCTTTTCACGTGTCTGAGCAGAACCTCCCTGAACCGTCTACAGGTGTTTCAGAATGCCTGTGCTGGGCTTCTGACCAAGTCCTCCAAATATACCCACATCACCCCACTTCTCCTCCAGCTTCACTGGCTGCCAGTCAACTTCAGGGTTCATTTCAAGATCCTGGTTCTGGTCTATAGGGCCTTACATGGACAAGCACCATCTTACATTGGTGATCTTCTTAGTCCCTACACCCCCCAGCAGGTCCCTGAGGTCCAGTGACCAAAGCCTACTGGTTGTGCAGCACCAGGCTAAAGACCAAAGGTGACAGATCATTTGCTGCTGTGGCCCCCAGACTCTGGACCTCTCTCCCCCTGAGCCTGAGATCAGTGGACTCCTTCAAAAAACTTGTTCAAGCTGGCTTTTGTATGAACTTCTTCACCATTCTCTCTTTATTCTGCTCTCCCCACCTATTCCACCTTCCTCAGGATCCACTGATTTCCCTCTTTCCTGTTCACTCTCTCTCTCTTTCTTAAAATTTTTAATCACAATCGCCTATTTTTGCTCATTTTAATATATTTTTAAACATTTTCTAAATGCTTTTTTAAAATATTTTTACATCTTTTCTTTTTGTGAAGCACCTCGTGATTTTTATCTTGAGAGGCGCTATAGAAATTATATTTTCTTCTTCTGCTTCTTTGCCTACTGGTGGTGGCCGGAGTCACCATTGGCACCAGCTTGGCATTGTAACTCATCACTACCAGTTAGTAAATGTGTGTGTGCATAAGTGAATGACTGATTGTGTTGTGAAGCACCTTGGGGGGCTGTAGATCTGTACATATGCTATGCAAATAAAGGACATTTACCATTCTAGTTCACTATCACCAGTCAGTCACAAGCACACACAGAGACTGGAAAATCACTCACATACTGATAAAGTGAATTTAGGGTCATTTAGGGTGACTAATTGCCCTAATTCACAGATTTTTGGTTTGTCAAAGGGAATCAAAAAAGCCTGTAGAGAAAACTCACGCAGGTACAAAGAGAACATACAAACTCCATGCAGAAAAGGGAGCCACTCACATAAAAATCAGTTGAAATAAACTTCTTATTTTGTTTATTTTTTAAATTAAAACTTCCTGAGTAATTTTCATGTAACTGTATCAGGCTGAATGCTGAAACAGAACATTCATACAAGACCTCGGCATCCACTTGCCAATGCAGCACAGGGTAACTTTAAGCCTTCTCTGATCCTTGAAATTAAGCATTTTTTAATCAGATTTACTCGTGGCCTGCCTCAAATCATTGGATTAAATTAAATGTTTATACTAACACATGATTAAATGTAAATCTAGATGTGAAATCAGCTAAATTAGATAAAAGATACACAGAAAGTAGCGCCGCACAAACCTTTTTTCACAAAAGACAGAGGAGAATCAGTCAAATGTTGGTCTACCCATAATCCTCCATTAAGATTTTTGTATTTGTCACCACAAAACAATAAGTTAAGCATAAAGATGGTATTATCATCAGACCTTTAGCAACTGAGCCTCTGTGTTTACCAGTAAATTACCTTTATAGTAAAGTGGAAAGCTTCAAACACTGCAAAACTGACTGTTGTGTTGCTCTTTTTGTGCAGCCACTTTATTTAGTTAACTATTTTCTGTGAAGTGAACCTTATTCTGTTTGATTGTTAGTGGTTAACAAGGGGAACAGCGGCTGTGTGAAACTTCCCCATTGTCTTGTCAGTCATGCCTGAAGAAGTCACACTCGTGTCTCTTATTCCCACTTTTTGTTCCACAAAAAAGGCAAAGATTCTTTTATATTGAAATGAGAACATTAACATTAGACATCAAGCACCACGTAGTCCCTCACTGTTAGCATCTCATTTGAATATCTCATATCTTCAAGACTCAGCTCAGTTAAAGTCATATGGGCTTTTGTCCCCTGCATAGGACACCACAGGCAAGTCAAAGACATGTCACGCATGCAGAGTACCAGTTTGTCCTGAAAGAAGTATTTTCCTAGGATAAAGGCAACAAGCTGACAGGCTTTTAATAACTAGCATAAACACAGCTAATTAAATAAAGGTGAGGCAGAGGAAGTGTTGAGAAAATCAATAATTAGCTAGTTTGTTACAAAAACACACACATGGCTTTAAAACAATTGTATCAGTGTGAATGTTGAAAAGGAGAGACTCGTGCGCAGTCGTCTCTCGGTGGCACCTGTAACAAGCTCAAAGACAACATGCATTATGAATACAAAAGGCAAGACATTTTCTATTAGAGATGAAGACCAAAAGGGCCTGAGACAATAACATGTCAGCGACTGTTAGAGTGCACACCCACTCCCTCAGATGTGTCAAAGATGTCAAACGAAACGAAAATGACTTGATTCACCGCAGAAACTTGATGCTTGAGCAAAACTTTCAGGAATCGAACCAAAGGTGCAGATAATCCATTTATATTGCTGACGAGGAAAGGTTTCGTCTGTTTTGATATTTTAATTATTGAATTTAATAAAATGCATCCAGTGATTTTGGAACGCTGCTGCCAGGAAAAAAAATACCAAAACATTTTGGAGTACATTTTTGATTAAATTAAATTAAAATAAATAAATACATAAATAAATACACACATAAATTAATATATCCACAGGTGAAACTCAAATAATTAGAATTTTCTGCAAAAGTTCATTTATGTCCATAATTCAACTTAAAGGGTGAAACTAACAGACGATGCAAAATCCGGACATTTCGAGCCTTTCTTTGTCATAACTGTAATGATTATGGCTTACAGCTTATGAAAACCCCACATTCAGTGAGTCAGACAATTAGAATTTTTTGAAAAGGTTTAATGTTCTAGGCTCAAAGTGTCACACTCTAATCAGCTAATAACTTATTCTACAGTAGCTAAAAATAGATTGTGATGTAACATCTCAATGCATTGTGGGATGTAGTCCTAGACAAGCAAGTGTGTATTTTGCATGGGTACCTGTGGGTCTGATTGCTCCGCTCATCTCAAAGTTATATTTACGTCTTCTAAATATGTTCAAACAGGAAGGAACTAAGCACCGCTGTTGTGGGAGGTGCTAATCGGACTCTAGATACCCAGATCTAATGTCAGAGGGGGCATTTTCTATCCTTTTTCCAAATCCGGGTAAGGTCTACAGCAACATGAAACAACTGGAAAGGGAAACAGGCCAAGTTAAAGACAGACAAAGCAAAGCCGTGGCAGTATTTATGTGGAAGCGAAGATCAAGGGATCTGCTTATATTTGTTTCGTACAGTTTGCAAATGGAAAATAATGAACTGATATTAGCAATGCTCTCAGATGTGGAGTTATCCAGGAGGTGGTGGTGTAAACGAAGAACTTCAGCTGAACATCTCGACCAAACAGCATCCACAACGTGGAAGAAAAAGGTTTTTGACCAGAGGGGGTGATATGTAAAAAGCAGCGACAAAAATAATAAACTAAGAGTAAAAAACTAACTTGTTACTGGAGCACTGTGAGTCATGGGTAACTGAGCATAAACGTTTGGATTTTGTGTCTGTTGGGATGTTTTAATTGACGTTTAAGCGCCATATCTGTGTATTTTCAACTGGCAATGCAATTTGTTTGTCTAGCATCAGCACCCAGCAGCACTAGCGCATTGATATCAACGTTAGAATACGCTATTTATCCGAAACACATGCAAAGGCATCCTGAACCTTTGGATGGTCTCTTAATGTAAGTTGAATTACTGAAATGGACGTTTGCACCATATTCTCATTTTTTATACTTTTACCTGTGTATGAAAACGGATAAATGACATGTCCGATGGGCTGTCATAGGGTACTTTTAGTTAGTGGCCGTGTATGGAGTGGAGTCATGTGTGGGGGCGTGTGTGCAAGGGCACCATTCTCTCTCACGCATAAACATTAAACATGATGTTAGTGGATTTGCTCTCTTTGATGAAGAGAAAGAAACTTGTCTGCAACACTGGCCTTTTGTCGAAGAAATTCTTAACGATGGCTCTTAAAAAATCAGGATGTCGTCTGCGAGCAATGTGCAGGGAGATGTTGGTTGTCCATTCTCAAGAAGTCTCTTAAGCAATCCACAGCTAAAACGTCTTTTGGGATTTCACATTGAAATTCCAATTAAGGCTAACTACAAGAACAAAGTTACGAGAGACTAAGAACTAAACACCAAGAGCCTTTTCTCAGATTTAGGCTAGGTTGTGTCTGAAGCAAAGTAGCTCAACAAGCCTGGGAATTGCTTAAACAAGGGTTTTATGAGACTTAATGAATATATAAGCGAATATACAAAATGCAACAGCAGATTTCTGAGCTGCAGCAGTAATTAATCAGCAGCATTTAATACAATACATGCATACACTCAGACACAATAATTCCTGATCTCAGGAGTTTTGCAAAAATATGGATGTTAAACGTTTTATGCAATAATTTCCAACATGACAACAATCCAAAAATGAATAAAAAACACACATTTAACAAAGTTTACTTTAAGATGAAGAAGAAGTTCTTATTGACCTAGTATGTCTGACTAGAAATCCAACAGAGCATCTTTCAAAAATGTAGCATTTATATAAAAATATTACGTTGTGACAGCAGTGTCTGTCACCTCATGGACATGGTCTGCTGGTGATGTTTTCTGTGTTCTGTCCAGGATGACTGGTTGATGTGCACACAATCAGTCTTCTGTTTATGAATGTATGTGTTAATTTTGTGTTTCTGTTTTGAGTTACCAGTGACTTGGAGTTTCCCATGGAGTCTCACACCTGCAGCTCATCTCCTCAGGAAGCCTAATCGGCACTCCTGGGATCTACCAACTCCCAAGGGAGGGGAGATTCATGTTTATGCTTGTGTTTAATTTAATGTAGATGTTTTCTGTTAGGGATAGGAAGTTTGTAATTATGATTTAGTTATTTGAGTTACCTGAATTGATTAGACTGGTTAGTTTGTGTGTGTGTGTGAGGATGTGTGTGTTAATTGTATGTTAATTGTTCCCCTCTTGTATGTAGAGTGGTCTGATCAGCCACTATTTAAGTTGAACCTGGTGTATCTGAAATGTCTTTTGTTTTCTGGAGATGGTCTTGTGCTGTGATTGGGTTAAAGTTTCTGTTACCTGTGAAGCTGCTCCAAAATAAAATGGAGGTTTTTGAGTCTCATGAGTAGTGCGTCTCTGGCTGATTTGGGCAAGTCCCTGACATACGTGAAGAGAAAAATAACACCCCTTCAATAAAAACATCTATCTGCAACGCATTCTCACTCTGCTATTATTCTTGGAGCATTGGATTTGTCATTTCAAACATAAATAAGTTAGTTTTAATACTTTGCTACAGTCTAATAAAAAGCTTAAATGTAATATTATTGTGTTTCATATTTCTGTTTATGAATTTAAAAAGGACTGATTATGCAAAACTCACCTTTTGCAACAACAATCAGGGACATTAGCTTAGAACTCCTTCTCAGCTCTCAGAGCCCTTCTGTGAAATTTGAGCTTCTCAGTGTTGTGATTATTAGCCGACAAATATTTTGTAAGTTTTACTTACTTTTTGGATTCATCAATAAGATTCGTAAATATGGAAATATTTACCGATTTATGGGGCACCACCCCTTTCTAAATGCGTGTGTGTGTGTGTGTGTGCGTGTGTGTGTGTGTGTGTGTGTGTGTGTGTGTGTGTGTGTGTGTGTGTGTGTGTGTGTGTGTGTGTGTGTGTGTGTGTGTGTGTGTGTGAGCTTAGCTTGTCTTCTCAAGTACAGCCACACAGTGGGCTTAGCTTTTCACAGTAACTCAATCAAAAACACTTCAAAACCGCTTCACAAAGATCACAAAGCAAAACAAATCAATCAATCAAAGGCAAATGAAATATCTGATAGTCTGCCAGCCGGGCCACTGCATGAACAAACTTAGACATTAAACAATAAAGGAATGACCTTACTATGAGATGATTTCAATGACGTATTTTGTACGGAAAAGAGAGACCGTCTTTTAATTAGAAGCGGTTGCGCGGTCGACCGCTTGTTCGGACTTTATTAGAGAAGCGGGAGAAAAAGTGAAAGAGAAAAGGGAAAACTCTTGGCTGAGCGAACTCGAAGCGTCCCTCAGTTGCTCGAACGTCAAATGGCGTTTTCCGTTGCTTCCAGCGGCTAGGCCTCCGCACGTGTCCGTAGCCGTAGCAGAACGAGCGTCTCTTCAAACACCAGCTGAAGCTGGACAGAAAGAGGATGATTTCCACACTCGCTTCGCTCTTATAGATTTTCCAGCGGGCGGAATCTGTGTAGCTTCCGGGATTCGGTGTCACTTTGGTGACATCATCAAGCTGCTGCCAGCTGAAGAGGATCATGGGAGATGAAGTCTCTGTTTGGTGCTGATCTCAATATGCCTTATTTATTTTACGCTTCAGGGCGTTTTTGGCACAGTCTTTTGGAGAAAAATACTGCATAGTAATTTCCTCATGAGGGCAGACCCTCAACATCAGTATATAGTAGCTTGAGCGGGTCAGGGGTGAGAGTGGCCAGCTCCAGCTCGTTTTATTAAAGTGACCGAGCTCTGAAACGGTTCTAGAGCAAGACGCCTGAAATAGCTTCATGTGAGAAGGAGTTTATTCAAAGAATTTCATAAGCCGACCCTAGAACTGTTACAAATTAAGAAAACAGTCATAATGTGTTTCTTTCAAGGCTTAACCTTCAGCTTTCAGCTACTGAGTTAAATCTGAAAAAAAAAGCGAAATTTGTCTCCCTCCCACGCCCAACTAAGGTACCGTAATCTGAAAGATTTCTTAGCAGATCTTTTTTAGATTTCCATCTTTGTAGGAAAAAAAAGATTTTTCTGATATTAATTTGCAGTTGTGTAATAAACAATACTCTGTGTAAAGCAGCTCACTCGAGTTAATGGTTGAATTACCTGTTCAGTATTTAGATTTATATACTAACCCATTATTAGAAATCAGTGTGGAGGAGCACAGAGACGTTTAGACCTTGCAGGATGGTGGCCCTTGAGGACCAGGACTGCAAAACAAAGATTGTTAGAAAAGCCTAGAATATTCTGGCTGCTACTCAATGCGTTTCAAAAATCGCAATCTGGATAAAATAAGACATAATGTTTATGTGAGGAAATCAGATTTTATATGATACTAGATCGTCCCGTGTTCTGCCTGCTCAAATAGATACAAAAGAAAGTCTGGCTCCATATTATTAAGAACATCTAAGTAGGTTTGACAGAACCAGTTTAGTTCTGAAAAATACAAGCAGCGCCCACGTCCAACAAGTAGTCACCAGCAGTATTTTCTCAGTGAAGCTGAAGCAGATTTTGTTATGGCCAGAGCGGCTATGACTTTCATTTTCCTCAGCAGAGCCTCGGATTAAACCATTTCCATTTCTCTGCCCTCAGGCTGCTAACGGTGCCGCCGCTTTGGGAACGCTGTCACCATCCCCCCCTCTCAGTTACCTGCCCGGTGGTGCAGCCCGGGCCTCGGTCAGGAAGTGTTGAAGCTGATCCAGCTTATCAGACTCACTCCTTCAGGGGCTTCTGCCACCATATGGCTGACCCAGGCCCTGCAGCCTCCCCAGGGGTGACTCGCGCCTGGATCAGAGTAAAGGTTTCTGGGTATACGTCTGTCCACATTACCCTCTCTATCCCCAGCATGACTACACAGATGTTTCAGCAGATTGGAATCTTCTTAACAAACAGAAGAGGGAGATTTTATCCGTTTCTATTTTTTTTTCTTGCTTGGAGAATGAAAAAATGCAATAATGTCAGTTTGGCCCAAAAGAAAAAAGGAAAAAAAGGTTTACCTGTGGAACACAATACCCACAGGACCACGCGGGAGATGCACTTTCCAACTGCTTCACTTTTCCAGTCAGTGCCCTGACATTTTAACTATGCTTTCAGCGGTGGTTTCAATGGTCCTGCACCAATATTTGCATGCCTTTTGTCCCTAAAGGCAACAAAAGAGGATAGAAAAGAAATAGACGGGGAAAAAAGTCAACAGTTTTTACACTCGCCAAAGCTGTATCTCAATGTGTCTTACATCTCTGCACCCTGCCAGGCCCCCCCATCCCTCTTATCCCTCATTCCCCTCACCTCCTGGAGGGCGGAATGATTGAGGAGTGCAACCCCGGCCTTTTATCCTGCCAGCGAAGGTCTACCTCTCTCCATAGCAAAGGGAAAAAAAATCAACTATAGAGGTGCAGCAAAAAAATGAGGAAAGAGACGGGGAGGGATGTGAAGTGTCACGTACTCGCCTGCAGCACAATAAGCCACGCACAGGTTAGACGCAAGGATATGGAAAGTCATTATTTGTGGGCCTGAAGGGATGTGGTTGTTACACGGGCCAGATGGTATATAAACAACAGGCAAAAAAGGCCAACCTATTAGAGTCATCAGTGGTAGCCATTACCAATCAAAGACCTACAATCGTTTAGCTGTGGCAACCTCATTATCTCATTTGTGTAGCTTATTCATGCTCTTAATGCACCAGTTTCCTATGGGAGTCTAAAAATAATATTTACTAACACTTTTGCCGCTTTTTTATGTGAACTCGTAAACAAAGACTGATGCAAAAGCATTAATTTAGAAAATTAAAAAGAAAAGCAAGACATTTGAATAAAGCTCTTCTTCGTCATTGCATTAACACAGAGATTAAACATCATACAGCTAGTTCAGATATAAAGATTTTGACGTTTTCACAGGAAAGCAGCTCTTAGCCGAGATTCAGAGTCAGTAAACCAGTCACGAAGATGTCACGAACACAAAGGCAGTCCAAAGGTGCAGAAACAGACCTGACACAGTTTAAAACATCAAAGAGCAAAGGAAGCAGCATATAGAGGAACATCAAGAGTTTTGAGAGTAAAAGCAATTATCAGCGAGAGAGGGAGCACCAGTAAAAGCGTGACGCTATTGACATAAAAATGTCCATTTTAGTATTGTTTTGCAGCTCCTTCCAGCTGCTGGGAACAGTAAATTGTAATGAGGAGTGGCTGATAGAGGCATTAGCTCTGGGGATGGTTAAGTGATGGGACGAATTGGGAATTATATCGGACTGATGGGATTTGGCACTGGCTCAAGTTAGTGATATAATAACTGTTGTTGTGCATTGGCTTAATGGAAAGCAATTTGTTGTCGATTTATCGAGAAGTCTGTCTGAAAACCGATAATAAACCAAAGCAAAGTTCTGACTCAGAAAAAGTTTTACCCGAGCAGTCATGTCTTACCTAAGTTGTTGTGTTTTTAAGTGCTGCAAGTTTCTCATCCTCTTTTAAACTGAGTGGTCTGAGTCATCTTTTAGATTCTCCTCTAAATAAGAAGATCTTTACACGTAAAAAGTACAAATCTAAGTCGACAAATGCATTTGTTAGGATTAAACAGCCTAATGTGTTTGCTATAGGGGCCTCTGGTTCTGTAACAATGAGAATACATGGTGATGATTGTTTTGTGTCTTTCTGCAGGCTGCACAGCTCGGTGCACTGGTTTGCAGTGACACCTGTTGGCCTCTTGCAGAAACTACACCGCTCCTGCAGATGTGAACAAGATAAAAACATCTCACCGATCAAGACTGCACTGCTCTTAATTTGTGCAGTTCATTAAGACTGAATAACAAACAAGATCCATCATACATAATGGATAACAATTAAAGGCACGCTATCTTCTCTCCTTTTTCCTCTAAGATTTATGCTGGAGTTTTCCTACTTTTAACGCACAGAGCACGCAGTAACACATTGAACAGTCAAGCAGTGTTTCCTTAGGACATACTAATGAATCATGTATAAAACATAATCATTATTGGTTTATAAATGCAGGCGTCTCAAAGGCCACAAGCATACATCTCAGTCCCAGGATGTGCAACAGCTAGTAATATAGCAATTAAAACTAGAAAGATTCTGAGACTTCCAGACAAGAAATTTAGAAAAAAAATGAAAGAAATTGCATGGAAAAAAAAACCAAGAACTTAAGAGGTAAGACTGATTTTTGTTTTGTTTTGTTTTTTGAGAAAATTGGACATTATTGTTCTTTTAGTTTTAATTTAAAAAGCCCAAAAACAAGTTAGATGTTTAATGAGTGTGCTAGTTATCTGTTACACTGTCCTCGGGTTTCTGGGTGGCGGGGAGATGGTGGAGAAACTACAAGTAAAACAAAAAGATGACGAAGAAAAAAAAGTGTTAAACTTAAATCCCGCCGCTTTAATGATGCTCTCATTTTGTTCCCGCTCATTTCTGCAGCACGCAACAGGTGCCGCCTGCAACCGTGGAGTCCTAGTTAATGGCAGGAAGACTCTTTTCCTGTTCACCTTTCATGGACCAGATACCTTTGAAAAAGTCAGTGTACACAATAAATAGAATTATTCATGATTTTGTCATTAAAAATGAAAAGTTTCTTTTCCTCATACTTGGGATGTGTTTTGAAATTATACATAATGGACCATGGATGTTCAGAAGTTTTCCAAACCTCCTCTAGCTACGTTGGGAGATGCACATACGTCCTCTCTTGCATTTCACAGGAGAGGGGAGGTGGGGAGCAGCGGGGCTCTAATTATGTGCACAGCTCGGATGATTAGCATGGATGGATGGATGGAGGGGTGGGTGGGGGGGGGGGTGGCTCGTCTCCAGTGGAGGCAGCATGCATGCTCTGAGTCAAGCCCCCCCCCCCCCCCCCCCCCCCTTCTCCTCCTCCCATCTCATGTAACAAACGAGCTTGGCCTTGTTACCACTGCACAGGTTAACAAGCACGGGCACAGGTTCATCCAGCTAGCTGCAAATACATGAAGAAGAATCCACTCGGGTTGCCACATCTGACAGCTAAATTAGATACTAAACTTGTTGTCATTTGAAATCAATCCCATTAAAATTTGGGGAAGTTTTTAATTTTATAAAGTCATAGCTGCTCTGTTTTCCTTGCTGGGGCATCTCTCTGTTGTGGCCGTACATGATCAATCCACCTAATCTCACGCAACACCCCTTCACAGCTGGAGACAATCTGAGTATCACTCTGTGACACAGATACATCTGACATGCGCACACATTCATCTCAACCCAGTTCTAAACTTTCTCAATTATTCATCAATATGAAATTGTGTTTGTCTCATGTGGAACGGCGTGACTTCCCTCCTGCGATGCGTGCAGGCGTTGTTTGGCCCTTCTCCAGGAGCCGCCGTCACTCCTCTGCCTATTTCTCAGTTGACACATTGTGTTGAGGAATCCCTTTCCCTCCTGATAGTTTGGAGAGATTTTCCTGATTTGTCCTAATCCGGGACCATTGGTAATACAGAAGACTGGGATGAATTATGAATTGTGTATGACAGAGTCAAAGGAACAAAAAAAGATGAAAAAAAAAACAGGAAATGGTGAACAAGTGGTTTGCTTTATGGCTGAGAAATAAAACTCTTCATTTATGGCTGCATTATCAAATCATGATATGGATATTCACTGTTAAAATGAATAAGAATGAGCCAAACGGAGGAAACAAGGGGAATAAATCAACTGTTATGGCTTCATCAATGAGGGGTTTTACTATTTAGCTTTAGTTGGATACTTTAAGAGCATTTTTATATGAACTTTTAATTTAAATGCTTATCAAGTATAAAAACGTGCCATATTCTATATTTGTTTAGTCTCTAATGAAGCTTGGAAACTTTTAGATAGAAGATCAGTTAAATAAAAAGTGCGTTGTGGAAAAAACAATGATTATTAATAAAGAAAATTAAAGATTCAGAATTCTATTTGAAGGGCTTATCATATCCAACACTTAGTGACATTTTCTATCATTTAAATTCCTTTTGTAAATAAAATAAATTTCAGCAGTAAAATATGCATGACATGGCTCTAAAGCTTTGTTTCTGAATGACGCGTAGACGATGAAAGATAATCAGTTTTTAAAAACAGGTTCTCGATTGTAGCTTTCCTTTATTTTGAAGAGAAAGTAGAATTTCTTGTTTTTTTACTAAACCATAAAGGTAGGGTAATTAAATAAATAGCAAAATAAAAGAAACAAATTTGAAAAATGACAATGTCTTTTATTCTGATTTTTAAGCATATTTATGTAAAATGATTTATTTTACAGAACGAATCCACGCTTCCTTCCATTCTTTCCATTTTCTTCCTAATGTGAGTACTTCTGAAAAAAGAAGAGAAAAAAGTTAAAAAGTGTGTGTGTGTGTGTGTGTGTGTGTGTGTGTGTGTGTGTGTGTGTGTGTGTGTGTGTGTGTGTGTGTGTGTGTGTGTGTGTGTGTAGGTGTGTGTGTGTGTGTGTGTAGGTGTGTTTGTGTGTATTAATACATACATGGACTAAATATAGGACTGTATGTAAAATGAGCAAATAAATGAATAAATACATAGAAAGTATTCAGTTTTCGATACATTTTTCGCAATATTAATTTCTGTTAGCTACAGTAAAAAGGGTCTATTTTACTCCATCACACTATGTTTATTTTTACATTTTCAATAAAAATACAATTTCCTGGCATCATATCTCATTTTAATGAGGTCATAAACGCTTCACGATTCATATTAATCTATAAATAACATCCTTATTAGACGATTACTGTTCATTCGAATCCTACTGAGGAACTTTAATAAATGAATACCAATGCTAAGGACCCTCTCATAAAACAACACTCATCCATTTTAATGCTCACAAATTTCCATTCCAGTCTTCTTTGTAATTGAGATTCATTTTGCAGAAACTAAATTAGTTTGAATAGTATAATTTGTAAATATATGTTAATTAACCCCCTTTTTCACCTCCTTTGTACAAAAACGGCAAAGCCAAATGAAATTCAAACTTACCTGCGAGGCAGACTCAGGACCAGTCTACGAATTAGGGCAAATAAAAACACTCCTGCAGTTTACTTTTTTTTGCAAACTCAGTTGTTTTTAGGTAGGCAAAGGTCTTAATTGCATTGTCGCAATTAGCTGCAGGACATTTGGGCTTAGGAGCCGAATCAGGCTTCTAATATGTGTAAAACCTGCGAAAGGAAAACCACAGGAAAAGGATGCCCACTGCTGCTCCTTAATTTAAGGAAAGATTAAAAAAGGAGTTGCTAGATTTGCAGTTTGTTCTCCCTTAGGGTTGTATTAATAATCTTAGAGAAACAGTCTGTGGAGATCTGCCCTGGTGAAAGACAGACGAAACTTAAAAGGCTTGTCTTAAAAGATCACTGATGAGCTGCTGTTACTTGTCGTCCATAATTTACCTTTAGCTTCACGTGGCTTAAATGTTTAAATGGAGTCCAACTCTGCAGAGTAAAGCTCTGTTCTGTCTGATGGATTAAGCTGCTAGCTAAACAGCCCCTATAGGAGAGAAGAACAAAGTGATGTTAAAGCAAATGCTTCTGTATTAAAAGGCACTTAGTGAAGGGTGACAAGCGAAGAAGAGGATGATGGGAGATAAAGTTCAACCGTTGCAAATACGCGGGTGCTCTGTGCACAAGTGTGGGAACACTTTTAATTCTATCCATCAAATCGTAACAAACAGCTCCACAAGCATAAAGTAGCACTAGACATGTTCGTGCTCCTCCACCCTACGTGTTGAAAGTGGAATTACAACTGCCTTAAACAACCCTGCTGCAGGCTGCTGTAACTAGTGCTAACAATGGGCTAACACTAACATGAGCCAACTAAAACTAAAATAAACCACGAAGTAAAAAGATCCACACTGTTGGACAAAATTTTTACCACTTACAAGTCCCGCAGCAACAAAGCCAGGTCACAATCAGTCTGTGATTTTGTAGCCTTCTTTAAGCTCCCTCAAATTAAGCTGTGCCGATGTTTGCTGATGTTTACCCTGGTTTTAGTTTTTTGCTACGCCATCCAAAGACATTACTCTTACTTTTACTTCCAGGCTCTGCCATGATGCTGCAGGGCTGCCAACTTTTACAGTTTTTCATGTGTGAAAGCAGGTGGGGAATGGAGGGTTGTAGACCGCTTCCCCTCCATCTGTTGTTCATGAAAGCGAAAGACCATGTGAAAATGGTCAGACGTGTGTCTCACGCTCAGTGAGTGAGAATTGGCAGCCCTGACGCCAACAGCAAAAGCAAACTTCTTTTTTTTCTTCGTTTGCTTTTTATGAATGATCAGCGAAGTGAAAACGCTAACCCATTACTTTGTTCTTTTTTTTTTAAAACAGCTTGTCATGGTCTGCGTCAGCCCCCTTCCTTTATGTGCCTCCTGGTGTCCTCCATCCCTCTCTAGATTCCCTCTTGTGTCCCTTTGTTCCCCAGCTCCTCTTGTGCTCCACTCCAGGTTCTCCCCTTGTGCTCTCTTAGTGCCCTCATGTGTCCTTGTCTGCATCCCTGTTGTGTCTTATGTTGTAGCTCTTTGGCGCCCTCATGTGTCCTTTTCTGCGTGTCAGTTTAGTGTCTTATGTTTGTAGTCCTTTAAGTCTATTCCTCCCAGGTCTTGTGTCATCTCATTCATCCCCAGGTCCTCCAGGTCTCATTTACATTCTGTGTCCTTGTAGTCCCCAGCTTCTTTGTCCCCAGCTCAACGTGTGTGTGAGATTCAGTCTCCTGCTCAGTGTTTGTGTGTGTGTGTGTGTGTGTGTGTGTGTGTGTGTGTGTGTGTGTGTGTGTGTGTGCGCTTGTCCATTCCCCTTTCCTGTTTATATATAAGTACATTGGTGTGTGTGTGTGTGTGTGTGTGTGTGTGTGTGTGTGTGTGTGTGTTAGTCCTTCCTGCAGCCTTTAGGTTTAGTTTTGGTGTCTTAGTTTCTTAGGGTTATTTGGCCCTCTGTTTCTGTTTCCCATTTTGATTATTAGGTTCACCTGTCTTCCCTCCAGCTCTCACTTCACACACCTGCTGCCATTTTCCCTGATTGCTCCTCCCAGTGTATTTAAGCCCTGTCTGTCTCTGTGTTCTTGTCGGTCCATTAATGTTTGTTGATTCTGTCAGTTTAGCCCCTCTGTGTTTAACCAGAGTTTCTTGATTCCCAGATAATAATCTGCTCTTTGACCTTTGGGATTTTTGGCTTTTTGGATTTTGACTCCCAGTTTGGATTACCTTGGTTTTTGGCTCACCCACAAAATAAAGACTTTTTATTTAAAATCTTCATCCCTGCCTCCGTGTCATCCTGGGTACTGCATTTTGGGTCCACACCACCGCATCGTGACACAGCTTAGTAAAAAAATGTTTTTTACCTTACATGTATAATGGATGGATGGATGGATGTGGCTAGTCATTAACAAACACATGTCCAAAACATGTAAGGTAAAAAACTTTTTTTTACCAAGCTGTGTAAAAAAACAACAACACAGTAATGGATTATGAAGTTGCACATAGAACGAATGTACAAAAGTGTATGAAAATGCTAACCGCTGTCATCATAGCTAACAGCCATTAAGCAGCTAAAGAGCTCCCCCAAGAACACCTACCCACTCCACAAAACTACTTAGTGTTACTTTAATGAGCTACAAAAGATATCTGTTGTATTTTATTTTGTTTTAGCTCACGGCACACCCAGCTCACCATGGTCTGAGTATATAGGAAAAATTCTACTGTTGTGATTTGAAAATGTTCCTTTTAAAGTGAGATTTCTTTTGGACTTGTAACAGTGGTTGTTACCAGTGACGATGCCAGGGGGCGCTAGGGGGCACTATAGCTACTCCTGGATTAGTCATTGCACCCCCATAGCACCCCCAAGTAAATATTAGATTTTTTTTTTATTTTTTACAATTTAATTTTAATTTAACGTGTGGATGTGATAATATTTAACATACAAAACAAAAATAATCAGTAAATAATCATGTAGATAGTAAAAACTGAAACCAAAACAGGAAATTGATGTTAACCTTTGACCTCATTTTCCATCTGCAAACGAGTGAAAGGTAGAGCTAGTGGTAAAATGGATCGGTTTTTGTTGCCCAAATTTCCACGTGTTCAGTGAGAAACAAATGAATCTTTGGAAGTGATCTCAGACCCACAAAAACCTACGGATCTGGATGAAGAGAGTCAACCCTCAACCGCTGCAGTGGTCGAGGGTTTTGCCGCTGGAAATGCTAACACTAATGTTAGCTAACCTTGCAACACTATAGGTGGTTTTCTGTGTGGCTATATGTGTTTATGATTTCATGGAAAAGTCAGCGATTGTTCGTATGTTTATGATGTACATTAATGACTGTTTCAGGTGTTGTTGAGGTTTTGTGCATGCATGTGTATCTGCTAGTGATGAAGGTGTTTTAGAGAAAAATAGGTACGCATGACCACTTCCTTCATAGCACCCTCAACAAAAAGACTAGCTCCTTCAACGCACCTGCAGAAAACAATTTCTGGAGCCACTGGTTGTTACTGACTACACTTTACCTTTGATTGTTTTTATTTTACTGAAGCACCAAAATTACAAAAAAATTAAATAAAATAAAACTTTAGTTTCTCAGAGGGTGCAGGCGAATGTAGTGAAACATTGTGACGAGTCGTTTTTTGTGGTCGTCACTGACGACCACAAAAAACATAGTCAAAACAATTATTTTACTCCAACTTTACAGTTTGTGATCCAAATAAAATGTATGAACAATGTGGCCCCCACGGGGTGGCCAGGGGGGTCATTGTCACCTTTTGAAAATTGCTGGCAACCCCTTTGGCTACTCCAGAGAAGACCACCCCCTTTGATAAATGACAATCATGTTCACACAAACCATACATTCATTTAATAAACATGTAATTTCAATAAATTTTAAATACGTAATTTATTTTAATAAATAACTTTACATAAATGAGTGTCTCTGAGTTTTTTTTTTGTTTTGTTTTTTTTTTTTTTTTCTTTTTGCAATGCATAGTAAAGCTACGCCCTGCCGGGAGTAACTCCTCATGTTATCCTTTTCTCTCTCTATTAAGGTAGTGCGACTCGGGTTGCGAATGACCACAGTCACTAATTCTTGTCATGTGTCTTGCCCAGTATGTCTGATCTATGAACTGTGTGTACTGAAACTCTAATTTCCCTCTGGGACAAATAAAGCTTTCTGATTCTGATTCTGAAATCTAATAGTTTTTGTAGTTAATTTTGTTGAGACAGCTTTTAAAATTCTAAACAACATTAAATTAAACCAGGGGCTTATAAAACAATCATTTTTGAAACAATAACTGAAAGAACTATTTGAAATTTAGTCTTTTTTTTTCCTCTGAGGTTTCTTTGTTTTTCAGTATTCAGGAAAAAGTGTTGGATGCATAAGCCTATTTTTTATTGTTTTTTTTTCTTGTTTGTTTGTTTTAAATAAAATAAAGGAAAAGGGTGCAATTATTGCACATCTACAGGCTAAACTCTCCCAGTTACTACAAGGACCACCTCAAAACATTCACCCATATTTTTCTGAGGGCACCACTTTAAATGACATAAGGAACTTTTTTGTGTTTTGCTAAAACTACATTGAAATCTGTAGGTAAATCTTGTTCAGATTAATGAACTCAGATGAATCAAATGTAGGAAATGGTACTCAACTATAATTTGTGTTTGCTTTGTTTGGAAAATTTCATTAGTTGTAAATTTTGTGTTTTCAGAAAACCTTCCTGATTAATGGAACACTGGCCAATGACTCCCTGGCATTAAGAATTTTATTTTTTAGATGAGTTTAAACAATTTAAGGATGTTCGCTTTAAACTAATCCACTAATCTAGGCACAATAGGATTTCATTTTTTTCTCATCAATTTGTTTTTTAGAGGAAAGTTGTAATATAATCATATAATGTGAGTACAACGTTACATTAACATTGTGCTAAATATTTTACAGCCTTTCTCCATTTTTCTCACTGTCCTTTGGCCCTTTGATGTTTTTGTTCCACATTATTTCCTTTTTTTCCCTCTCCAAGCTAGCGTTGGAATAACCTGCAATTTTTGCCTTCCATGTTTAAAACTTTTGCGCATAACACTTTTCTAAAAAATGCCTTGTTTTTCCAGTATGAAAGATCATCTTTAATAAACTTGGAGATGTAAGATGAGTAAATCTGTGCTAACTACACAACGCTGAGGCTTCTGGGAAACTGATTAGCATCAGGGAGATGACACACAACATCTTCATTAATGAGACCAGCGCGACTCACTTCTGTCTTGATTACACTTTCTGGTCAACCGTGAAGCAATCAAGAACTTTTTTGCCAAATATCACAGCAGGAAATTTATTTAAAAGTGATTCAGAGATGCTTGTTCATTATAAGTTATGGTACCATATTTTATTCAAATAGGTAATCCATATTGGCAAAAAGAGATGGATTTTTCACCTGCATTTTAAGTTGTGTAACAGAAATTGAAATACAGCAGCTTCCTTAAGATTTAACCATCCACCTAGAATAGGGCTCATGATTCCTTACAAAATTTGGAGTAAATGTTGGAAACCTTTAAAAGCTTCTACTACTCAACGCTGTTATTGATGAAGAGTTCTACTACAGAGGCAGGGACATAACTGAATAGCATTGGCTGAAATGCATCCCTTCATTCTAAAACATGCAGGTTTCTTAAATTATAATGTATAATTTGTTAATTCACTAATAGCAGTTTTATTAAATGCATAAACAAACTGACACAAATAAATACAAAAATCGAGAAATGACTATTGGGAATTGAAAACAGCAGCTTTTGACATATCTTATAGGAGGCTCGTTGTGCTGCTAAACATTTATCTAAAGGTGCAACAAGTATATATTTTACAGTGAAATAATCACGAAACAGTTAAATGTTTCAATCATGGTTAGATTTAAACAGATTTACTTTTCTGATAGCTGTGATTATAGGTTTTTCTCATTTAAATAAAGCTAAAGAGGGACGTTGTCTTTGTTTACAATCTGTGAGGTTGTGAGGTTGCCGAGCCTGTGCCGGTAAACACTGCTAAGCCAGTATATGCTATTTGCCACAGACCAGCAAAAAGCAGCAACGTTGTGGAAAAAATGGAAGCCAGTAGCTAAAAGGAGCGGCCCAGAAGTTATATCTTGTAACCCTAAGAAGCTACGACATATTTTAGGTTTACTTGAATATCGAGTAAAGAGGGTTAGACACTAACGTTGAGCTAACATTGAGTTGACAATACTAATAGTGAAATAGAAAAAACAGTCACCTTTAAAAATAAAATCTCAAGTGACTTTTTTCAATTGCCAAAAACTTGATATTACAGTTTGATGTTTGGGGGAGGGATGACTCTGAGCTGACTCAGTTGTTTTTAAACATATGGTAAAATGGTACATGGCCTGTATTTGATATAGCACCTTCTAGAGTCCTGGGACCCCCCAAGGCACTTTAGAACACAATCATTCATTCATGCATTCACGACCACAGAATGTCATTCATACTTCCCCTTTAAGTTGGTTTCTTTAGCAAGGACATTAACGCTGTTGCAGACAAATTTGAAAGTTGCTATACACATTGAGCATTAATAGTAGTTCCACAGTCAAAGCGTAGGTCCAGGAGTGATCATGCCCAGAAGATCCAAGATGTATTTTGGCCCCATGCCATTGACTGATTTATAAACAAGTAGAAGTACTTTGAAATTGAATATTTAGTTCTATTACATATTATACAGTTATAATACATCAGTTTTTAAACTGTGTTTGATTGATTGAGTGATTGATTGATTGATTGATTGATGATTGATTGATTGGTTGATTGATTGATTGATGATTGATTGATTGATTGATTGATTGATTGATTGAAAAAATAATACCTATTTTTAGTACATTAATTGCTATTCAGTGCCCTGATAGCCACAGGATAAACGCTGATTCTTCTTCTGCAGCCTTCAGAGAGTACAGACGCTTTTTTCTCAGCTCCCTTATCGGCTTCCCCAAGGCTCTTGTCCTGTCTGCCTACAGAGCACTTCTCTGCATTTCTCCTGAAACCACTACTCTTTTTTGGAAATATGGACTTAATTAATTGGTCATTCAACGTGATTGACAAAATTTTCTCTACGATGAGAACGGAGAAGGGGGCTCCCACCTGTCCCGAGGGGACATTCGCATCGGGATATGCACTCGATTCTTGGGAGGTCTGGCGAATCGTGTGCCTCTCTCAGCTGTCCATCGAGGACGTGGAAGATTTGTGGATATTCGGCTTAATGATCACTGGATTTCTTCTGATTGGAGTGGGAGGATATCTGGTTTTCTGGAAATTTGGGAAGACGGGAGCGATTGGAGTGCGACCCGTACCCACGGAATGTGCCGCTCGTGCGGTGACCTCACAGACTGGGACGTTACTCGAGGTGAACCGTAAGCTGGACAATGTCCTTGCGGCGTTGCCTGTGTTAGTGCGCAAGATGGATTTGATCTCGGAGAGGGTCACCGGACGATGCGGGGATGTGGAATGTAAAATTGGCTTCACTGGTGGACATGAATGACCACTTAGAGACTACAAGACGGAGAGGAAGACTATCTCTGTCTGCCCTAAACAAAGTCATGTTTATCCTTATCTGACGCCATAGCAGCCTCTCAAGGCTGCCTCAACACAACCCCACAAAAAGGAGGAATGCCGACAGATGCTGTGTCCCGACCTTCACCCTCTTCCTTCAGATTCTGCAGGAACTTCAATGTGCTCTCTGTTCCTTATCTCTCCCTCCCACCTGCAGGTCTGCAGCTGGTCGATGCGCCGCAGTGGCAGCTCCCACTGGAGGCTTCAGGATCCCGCCCACCCCCACCTCCCCATCGGACTCTGATGTTGTATACGTGCTGTCTGTGCTTCCATGTCGGGTGTTTTTTTGCATTAGAGTGCTACACCCTGCTGGTGTAACCCTGTTAATGCCTTCCCCCCCCCCCCCCCAACCCCCCCCCCCCCTGAACTTTCCTCATGTAACACCCTTTTCATCTAACTATTAAGGTAGCGCGACTCATGTTGCGAATGACCGCAGTCACCAATTCTTGTTATGTGTCTTACCCACGTATGTCTGATCTTTGAATTGTGTGTGCTGAAACTGAATTTCATTACTCTGTATGTCCTGCACATGTGGAGAATATGACAATAAATGACTTTGACTTGACTTTGACTTTGACTGATTTGTAGTCTTTTTGCTCCTGTATCTTTTGCCTGATGGCAGTGGTTGTAACAAATCATGAGCAGGGTATGAGGGATCTTTTAGGGTGCGTTCCACTCTCCTGAGGCAGCGAAAGTTGTGGAGTTCATCCAGAGAAGACAAAAAACTGCAGATGATCTGCTGGGCGGTCTCTACAATCCTTTGGAGTGATTTCCTCTGTGCTGATGTGCAGCTAGAGAACTACATGCAGAATCAGTAGCACAAGATACTCTATATGGAACAGCGATAGAAGGACATCAGCAGTTTTTGTGGGCCCTTCTTTGCCATCGCTGTTGTGTTCACACCCTATGGTCATCTGTGATGTGTACACAAAGCGGAAATAAGACACCCTCTCTACGCAGTCCCCATTGATGAAGAGTGGACTGATATCAGTTTTCTTTTTCCTAAAATCCACAACAATTTCTTTAGTCTTTGCTGTGTTCAGTAGGTTGTTCTCTGTGCACCGCGCTGTCAGCCGCTGCACTTCGTGCCTATAGGCAGACTCTTCTCCCTCCGATATGAGCCTCACCACAGCGGTGTCATCTGCGAATTTCACAATGATGTTGCTGTTATGAACGGGTGCACAGTCATGGGTGTACAACGCAAAGAGCAGGGGGCTCAGTACACAGCCCTGGGGGGAGGCAGTGCTAACGGTGATAGCTGAGGAAGTGTGGGGGCCCACCCTGACCCTTTGTACACAAGTGGTGCTCGCTGCAGAACCACAAAGGCGGAGCTGCACCAGAGTCAGCCCCGCCCATTCCATCAGAGTCAGTCCAATTCCTTCCAGCTGTCAGACTTAATAGCATTCTGGAACCAAAGAGGGTGTTATAGCTAGTATCATCTAAAATGCAAGATTGAGGACTGAGTTGAGAGGTTAACTGAACTGTTTTTGTAAAGGTTCCATATAATTAAAAATCTAACTTTTGGAACTTTGTATCATGTTATATTGTCGTTTCCTCATAAGAAACACGCCAAAGCCATTTTTGGCCTCATTCACACATTTTCCTCCCATCTCAGTTTCAATTTGGTCTCCTCCCCCGAAGCGGGTCTGGTCTTTTTTCTCAAATCTGGATATTCTGTGAATTTTCTGACAAATTATTTCTGAAATAACTTCTACTGAGACACCGCTAGAAAAACCATACATCCCATGTACAAAGACACACTGGATGGCACAATAACATGTGATGCCCCTTGCTTGCTATCAGATGTAGTGATGAAGTGGTTATGGAGTCAGATTTGCATGTAGTTTTGCGCAGGTTCGCCTCCCAGTAACGGCGCAAACTTTTTTCTTCTTTTCTAGCTACACTTGCCAGTACTATGTTTCTAACCATTTATTGGTATACCTTTTACAACATAATGACTAATGTGTTTGTTTTTCTATTTATTTGTTTATTTAGCCAGTGTGAGTCCATTTGTGAGCAGAGTTTCAACTAAAATGCTGTTTAGGAACGACCAAATTCAAAGAACTTTTAGAGACATAAATATTTTGCAGAAAATAAACATTACAACTAAAATATAAACAAATTAACTGTTTCAGCTGGCTAAATAGATAGCTGCCAACCCCACCGAGAGTCAAACCAACATCAGCTGAGGGTAAAGCAAATTTGAGACAGATGATGTTGCCACTAGACTACCAGAGCCCATCAAATAAATGTCTGTAAAGAAATAATTCCCATCTGAGCATTTTAGCATTGTTATATTATTATATTAGCACACTGACTGTGGGACAGCATTCGAAACATGTCAGGCTATTAACAGCGCGCTGAAGATCTGAAGTTCAGAATGCGTCTGTCAGAGGTCAGACGCGTTCCAGCGGGTGCACATGTGAGCACATCTGGGCTGGGCATAAGTAATTTTACAACACTGGTCTAAATAGCGCCAATAACGAGACGCGGTGACTTGAGCGGCTCAAGGAGCTGTGCCGCACGCACACACACACACACACACACACACACACACACACACACACACACACACACACACACAGTTTCAATAATGAGCGCTGCCTCCTCCGTGATTAAAACTTTTAAGAGGTTTTATAACAACATTTTTCATTCAAGGTCAAATTAAGATATTAGCTTCAATTTTGGGATGACGTATGAAATTCAAGTCCGCTCCAGCCAGTGAATCCTCATGAACCTGACCACAACTCATGTTATTTGTTTTTCCAGTCTGCGTGGCAGAGGATCGCAGATTCAGCCACACCATAAAACAGCAATGAGTCGGTCTGAGGCAAAAGTGAACCTCATGGCTATATCTTTTCCATCTTTCCCCTATAGAAATTTGATTATGCACAAGTAGGTGGCCAGTTCAGGTTTACGCAGAACAGAAGGAAGGAGAGCGCTCTGGCCACGGGTTACGTTCCATGCGAAAACCGTTAAATTGCATTGTTTATGTGCTACCTGGGCACTCTAAATATGTATTTAAAATTAAATCAAAGGGAATAGTAATGGTGTCAGACTCGAAGACTGGGTTCGGGAGTAAGAGCGTTTATCATACAGATGGTGGGCTGAAAGCGGTGCTGGAACGGCTGACGGATGAGGTCTGAGGAGGAAAGGTGGAGGTTTAGCTGTAGTAGCTTTGGAAATACTCTGATCATGGATCACGGTGGAACGATGACTGAGTGAAGAGCCGGTGTAGCGTCTTCCATATATAGACATGGATTGACGCAGGTGAAACGTGGAGGGAATCCCCGCGAGGGGCATGCTGGGTAATGTGGTCCAAGACGGAAGCCGGTCAGCTGGGAGAGCCCGGCCTGGGGGCTTGGACTCTGACAGGACCCCCCGGTCCAGGGACGGCTCCAGAAGTCCCCGGGCCACCTCGGTGGGCCCAGAAGTCCGAGATGAGGGCAGGGTCCAAGATGGAGCGGGCCGGCTCCCAGGAGCGATCCTCGGGGCCGTAGTCCGCCCAATCTACAAGGTACTGCCAGCCCCGACCCCGGAGGCGAGCGTCCAGAATGCGCCGGACTGTGTAGATGGGCTCACCGTCGAGGAAGCGGGCCGGCGGAGGTGCTGGAGCCTGAGGTGGCAGGAGGGGGGATTCCACGTAAGGCTTGAGCCGGGAGGTGTGGAAGGTAGGATGGACGCGAAGGCTTGTAGGCAGCCGCAGCCGGTACGTGACCGGGTTGATGACCTCCTGCACGGGGTAGGGGCCGAGGAACCGGGGAGCGAGCTTCCTGGAACCGGCGCGGACCCGGAGGCCTGCCGTGGACACCCAGACCTTGTCCCCTGGAGCATAGGAGGGACCCGGGCGGTGCCTGCGGAGGTGTTGGTGTGAGTAACGGGCGTTGGCCCGGGTAATGGAGGCCCGTGCCTTGATACATGCATTCTTGCAACGCCTCACCAGGGATTGAGCGGCTGGCACCGCGACTTCGGGTTCCTGGTGGGCGAAGACTGGGGGCTGGTAGCCATAGCAGACCTCGAAAGGGGACATCTGAGTGGCCGAGGAGGTGTGAAGATTATGGGACAGCTCCACCCAGAGGAGGTACTTAGGCCACTGCGAGGGCTGGGCCGAGACAAAGCAGCGGAGGTACAGGCCCAACTGTTGGTTCGCCCGCTTCGATTGACCGTTGGTCTGTGGGTGGTAGCCCGAAGACAGGCTGACAGAAGCTCCCACTAGATGGCAGAAGGCTTTCCAGAAACGGGCCGTGAACTGGGGACCACGATCTGAGACCACGTCGACCGGGAACCCGTGGAGACGCACCACATTCTCCAGAAACAGTTCTGCAGTGCGTCGGGCCGAGGGAAGGCCCGGGAGGGCGATGAAGTGAACAGCTTTGGAAAACCGGTCAGTGACCGTTAGGATGGTGTCGAGGTCGTTGACCGGCGGGAGACCTGTGACAAAGTCCAGCCCCACATGGGACCAGGGGCGGCTGGGCACCGGAAGAGGTCTGAGGGTGCCAACCGGAGCCTGGGTGGATGCCTTAGAGCGGGCGCAGACGTCACAGGCGCTCGTGAATTCCTTAACGTCCCTCTCCATAAGTGGCCACCAGAGAGCCCGTTTCAAGAACTTGAGAGTCCAAGAGAAGCCCGCGTGACCAGACAGGTGTGATGAGTGGGCCCAGGCCAACACCTCACTGCGACAGGCCGCGGGGACGTAGAGCCGACTGGCGGGGGTCTCTGGCGGTGCTGGGTCATCCCGGAGGTCGTTTTGGATGGCCTCCTCCAACAGCCACCCAAGGTGGGCCACGAAACGGTGCTCCGGGAGGATGGGCGCCGGCTCGGACGTGGGCGCTGAATGTGTGAACTGGCGGGAGAGGGCGTCTGCCTTCTGGTTTTTAGTCCCGGGGCGATAGGCGAGATGGAACTTGTAGGGTTCGAAGAAGAGGGCCCAGCGAGCCTGGCGAGGATTTAGCTGCTTGGCGGACCGGATGTGGGTTAGGTTCTGGTGGTCAGTCCAGATGGTGAACGGCTGAGGGGTGCCCAGAAGCCACTGCCTCCATTCCTCCAATGCCCATTTTATGGCCAGCAGCTCGCAATCCCCTACGCCGTACTTCTGCTGGGTGGTGGAAAACTTCCTGGAGAAGTAGGCGCAGGGGTGTAGCCTGTCATCTGGGCCGCCTTGGGACAGGATGGCGCCGGCGCCGACATCCGAAGCGTCGACGTCGACCACAAAAGGGACTGCCTGATCCGGATGGCGCAGGATAGGAGCCGATGTGAAACGAGCGACTAGGTAGTGGAAGGCCCGAACGGCATCTGGGGTGAGCCGGTACGGTTGACCAGGAGGGCTCGGTCGGGTGAGAGAGGTGAGAGGCGCCACAATGGTGCTAAAGTCTTTGATAAATCGACGGTAAAAGTTGCAGAAACCCAGAAAACTCTGCAGTTGCTTCAGGCTGGTTGGTAGGGGCCAGTCCTTCACCGCCTGGACTTTCTGAGGGTCCATAGTTAGACCTTGATCCGAAATCTGGTAGCCCAGGAATGAAACGGACCGCTGGTGGAAGGAGCACTTCTCGGGCTTACAGAACAGGTTGTTGTCCAGGAGCCAGGTCAGGACAGTGCAAACATGGTGGTAGTGTTCGGCCTCTGACTTGGAGTAGATCAGAATGTCATCCAGGTAGGCAAACACCCACCGTCCCAACATGTCACGGAGGACATCATTGATGAAGCGTTGGAAAACGGCGGGGCTATTGCACAGTCCGAAGGGCATGACCTGGTTCTCCCAGTGACCGGTGGGGGTGATGAACGCCGTCTTCCACTCATCTCCAGCTTTGATACGGACCAGGTTGTAGGCACTCTGGAGGTCCAGCTTGGTGAAAATCCGCGCCTGGGAGATGGCATCCAGGGCGGACGTGAGGAGCGGCAAAGGATGACGATCTCTGACTGTGATCTTGTTCAGTCCTCTGTAATCTATACAGGGGCGGGGATCACCCTCCTTTTTCCTGACAAAGAAGAAGCCTGCGGCACCTGGGGACGACGAGGGTCGGATGAAACCCTGCCGGAGGGCCTGGTCAATATATTCCTCCATGGCTCTGGACTCGGCGGGAGAGAGAGAAAAAAGGCGCCCCCGGGGTGGACTGGTTCCTGGTTGCAGCTTAATTTCCATGTCGTACGGGCGGTGAGGCGGCAGTGTGGTGGCGCGCTGCTTGTCGAACACCGCAGCCAGGTCCCGGTAGGGCAGTGGCAGATTGGGCGGTGTAGGGCCAGGGTCACCGGCCGGGCAGTCTGGCATGGATGGAGGAGGAGAGAGGTGGGCCTGGCACTGGGCCCCCCATTCCAAAAGGCGGCCCTGGGACCAGGAAATCCGGGGATCATGGAGACGGAGCCAGGGAAATCCCAGGATTAGAGGAGAGGAGGGAGCACATATGATCAGGAACTGGATGGTCTCTCTGTGGCCTTGGACAATCATCTGGAGTGGCTGGGTTCGGTTTTGGACCGGATAGGGTTGGAGGGGCCTACCGTCCACCGAGGTCACTGGCACAACTCTCTCCAAGGGGGTCATGGGGATCTGTAGGCGCTTAGCCAGATCCATGTCCATGAAATTGTCAGCGGCCCCCGAGTCCACCAGCGCGTGCATCTGGAGTGAGGCCTCACCATGAAGGAGGGTAACATAAAGAAGGAGTCGATTTGAAGAGGTGGGGGCTGAAGGTGACCCAGGCTGAGCGACCCCGATACTCAGTGGGTTCCTTCGTTTCCCAAACGTAATGGACAGTTCAGGCGTCTGTGGTAGGAGGAGCCACAATAGGCACAGAGACCCTCGCTCCACCGTCGCTGTCTCTCCTCTGGAGGAAGGTGGCCTAATTGCATGGGCTCATCAGTAGAAGCGGGTCCGGGAGCAGGCGTGGGGGAACGAGGAAGAGGTCCAGGCGCCCTGGATGGGCGAGTGAAGGGCTTGGGCCGAACCAGAACCAGCTGATCCATGCGCAACGCCAGATCCACCACTTCATCCAGGTTCTGGGGCAGCTCCTTTCCCGCCATCTCATCCCGGATGTAGGTTGCCAGTCCCTCCAAGAAGACGGCTCGAAGGGCAGAGTCATCCCACCGCAGATTGGCGGAGATGGTGCGGAACTCCGACGCATAAGCGCACACAGAGCGCTCCTTCTGGCGGAGTTTTAGGAGTCGTGTCTCTGCCCCCATTTCGCTGCTGGGTGGAACAAACGTCTTTCTGAGGGCAGCCACAAATGCAGCATAGTCATTGCAGTCCGGTGATTTAGAACTATAGAGCGCAGCAGCCCACTCTGCCGCGCGTCCGGTGAGCAGGGAGGTGAGCTGTGCCACTCGAGAACGCGCAGTGGGAAAGCGTCCTGGGTGGCACTCGAACTGCATCTCGAGGGTAGCGAGCAGACCGTCTGGACTCCCCGTCTCTCCATTCCACTTCTCCGGGAGACTGAAGTGTGGCTCTCCCGTCGGTGGAGTGAGGGCTTGCAGGTGGAGAGCATGAACCTGCTGCTGGAGTGTCGTGACGGCAGTAGACAACTGCATGGAGAGATCGGTCTGGGAGTTCAGTCTGGTGTTAAACCGGTCGACCTGGGCGTGGAGCTGAACGTTCTCGTTCACCAGTTGCTCCATCTTTCTCTTCACCTGCTCGAACTCCGCTGGATTAATGGACTCAGTCATCCTGTCAGACTCGAAGACTGGGTTCGGGAGTAAGAGCGTTTATCATACAGATGGTGGGCTGAAAGCGGTGCTGGAACGGCTGACGGATGAGGTCTGAGGAGGAAAGGTGGAGGTTTAGCTGTAGTAGCTTTGGAAATACTCTGATCATGGATCACGGTGGAACGATGACTGAGTGAAGAGCCGGTGTAGCGTCTTCCATATATAGACATGGATTGACGCAGGTGAAACGTGGAGGGAATCCCCGCGAGGGGCATGCTGGGTAATGTGGTCCAAGACGGAAGCCGGTCAGCTGGGAGAGCCCGGCCTGGGGGCTTGGACTCTGACAGGACCCCCCGGTCCAGGGACGGCTCCAGAAGTCCCCGGGCCACCTCGGTGGGCCCAGAAGTCCGAGATGAGGGCAGGGTCCAAGATGGAGCGGGCCGGCTCCCAGGAGCGATCCTCGGGGCCGTAGTCCGCCCAATCTACAAGGTACTGCCAGCCCCGACCCCGGAGGCGAGCGTCCAGAATGCGCCGGACTGTGTAGATGGGCTCACCGTCGAGGAAGCGGGCCGGCGGAGGTGCTGGAGCCTGAGGTGGCAGGAGGGGGGATTCCACGTAAGGCTTGAGCCGGGAGGTGTGGAAGGTAGGATGGACGCGAAGGCTTGTAGGCAGCCGCAGCCGGTACGTGACCGGGTTGATGACCTCCTGCACGGGGTAGGGGCCGAGGAACCGGGGAGCGAGCTTCCTGGAACCGGCGCGGACCCGGAGGCCTGCCGTGGACACCCAGACCTTGTCCCCTGGAGCATAGGAGGGACCCGGGCGGTGCCTGCGGAGGTGTTGGTGTGAGTAACGGGCGTTGGCCCGGGTAATGGAGGCCCGTGCCTTGATACATGCATTCTTGCAACGCCTCACCAGGGATTGAGCGGCTGGCACCGCGACTTCGGGTTCCTGGTGGGCGAAGACTGGGGGCTGGTAGCCATAGCAGACCTCGAAAGGGGACATCTGAGTGGCCGAGGAGGTGTGAAGATTATGGGACAGCTCCACCCAGAGGAGGTACTTAGGCCACTGCGAGGGCTGGGCCGAGACAAAGCAGCGGAGGTACAGGCCCAACTGTTGGTTCGCCCGCTTCGATTGACCGTTGGTCTGTGGGTGGTAGCCCGAAGACAGGCTGACAGAAGCTCCCACTAGATGGCAGAAGGCTTTCCAGAAACGGGCCGTGAACTGGGGACCACGATCTGAGACCACGTCGACCGGGAACCCGTGGAGACGCACCACATTCTCCAGAAACAGTTCTGCAGTGCGTCGGGCCGAGGGAAGGCCCGGGAGGGCGATGAAGTGAACAGCTTTGGAAAACCGGTCAGTGACCGTTAGGATGGTGTCGAGGTCGTTGACCGGCGGGAGACCTGTGACAAAGTCCAGCCCCACATGGGACCAGGGGCGGCTGGGCACCGGAAGAGGTCTGAGGGTGCCAACCGGAGCCTGGGTGGATGCCTTAGAGCGGGCGCAGACGTCACAGGCGCTCGTGAATTCCTTAACGTCCCTCTCCATAAGTGGCCACCAGAGAGCCCGTTTCAAGAACTTGAGAGTCCAAGAGAAGCCCGCGTGACCAGACAGGTGTGATGAGTGGGCCCAGGCCAACACCTCACTGCGACAGGCCGCGGGGACGTAGAGCCGACTGGCGGGGGTCTCTGGCGGTGCTGGGTCATCCCGGAGGTCGTTTTGGATGGCCTCCTCCAACAGCCACCCAAGGTGGGCCACGAAACGGTGCTCCGGGAGGATGGGCGCCGGCTCGGACGTGGGCGCTGAATGTGTGAACTGGCGGGAGAGGGCGTCTGCCTTCTGGTTTTTAGTCCCGGGGCGATAGGCGAGATGGAACTTGTAGGGTTCGAAGAAGAGGGCCCAGCGAGCCTGGCGAGGATTTAGCTGCTTGGTGGACCGGATGTGGGTTAGGTTCTGGTGGTCAGTCCAGATGGTGAACGGCTGAGGGGTGCCCAGAAGCCACTGCCTCCATTCCTCCAATGCCCATTTTATGGCCAGCAGCTCGCAATCCCCTACGCCGTACTTCTGCTGGGTGGTGGAAAACTTCCTGGAGAAGTAGGCGCAGGGGTGTAGCCTGTCATCTGGGCCGCCTTGGGACAGGATGGCGCCGGCGCCGACATCCGAAGCGTCGACGTCGACCACAAAAGGGACTGCCTGATCCGGATGGCGCAGGATAGGAGCCGATGTGAAACGAGCGACTAGGTAGTGGAAGGCCCGAACGGCATCTGGGGTGAGCCGGTACGGTTGACCAGGAGGGCTCGGTCGGGTGAGAGAGGTGAGAGGCGCCACAATGGTGCTAAAGTCTTTGATAAATCGACGGTAAAAGTTGCAGAAACCCAGAAAACTCTGCAGTTGCTTCAGGCTGGTTGGTAGGGGCCAGTCCTTCACCGCCTGGACTTTCTGAGGGTCCATAGTTAGACCTTGATCCGAAATCTGGTAGCCCAGGAATGAAACGGACCGCTGGTGGAAGGAGCACTTCTCGGGCTTACAGAACAGGTTGTTGTCCAGGAGCCAGGTCAGGACAGTGCAAACATGGTGGTAGTGTTCGGCCTCTGACTTGGAGTAGATCAGAATGTCATCCAGGTAGGCAAACACCCACCGTCCCAACATGTCACGGAGGACATCATTGATGAAGCGTTGGAAAACGGCGGGGCTATTGCACAGTCCGAAGGGCATGACCTGGTTCTCCCAGTGACCGGTGGGGGTGATGAACGCCGTCTTCCACTCATCTCCAGCTTTGATACGGACCAGGTTGTAGGCACTCTGGAGGTCCAGCTTGGTGAAAATCCGCGCCTGGGAGATGGCATCCAGGGCGGACGTGAGGAGCGGCAAAGGATGACGATCTCTGACTGTGATCTTGTTCAGTCCTCTGTAATCTATACAGGGGCGGGGATCACCCTCCTTTTTCCTGACAAAGAAGAAGCCTGCGGCACCTGGGGACGACGAGGGTCGGATGAAACCCTGCCGGAGGGCCTGGTCAATATATTCCTCCATGGCTCTGGACTCGGCGGGAGAGAGAGAAAAAAGGCGCCCCCGGGGTGGACTGGTTCCTGGTTGCAGCTTAATTTCCATGTCGTACGGGCGGTGAGGCGGCAGTGTGGTGGCGCGCTGCTTGTCGAACACCGCAGCCAGGTCCCGGTAGGGCAGTGGCAGATTGGGCGGTGTAGGGCCAGGGTCACCGGCCGGGCAGTCTGGCATGGATGGAGGAGGAGAGAGGTGGGCCTGGCACTGGGCCCCCCATTCCAAAAGGCGGCCCTGGGACCAGGAAATCCGGGGATCATGGAGACGGAGCCAGGGAAATCCCAGGATTAGAGGAGAGGAGGGAGCACATATGATCAGGAACTGGATGGTCTCTCTGTGGCCTTGGACAATCATCTGGAGTGGCTGGGTTCGGTTTTGGACCGGATAGGGTTGGAGGGGCCTACCGTCCACCGAGGTCACTGGCACAACTCTCTCCAAGGGGGTCATGGGGATCTGTAGGCGCTTAGCCAGATCCATGTCCATGAAATTGTCAGCGGCCCCCGAGTCCACCAGCGCGTGCATCTGGAGTGAGGCCTCACCATGAAGGAGGGTAACATAAAGAAGGAGTCGATTTGAAGAGGTGGGGGCTGAAGGTGACCCAGGCTGAGCGACCCCGATACTCAGTGGGTTCCTTCGTTTCCCAAACGTAATGGACAGTTCAGGCGTCTGTGGTAGGAGGAGCCACAATAGGCACAGAGACCCTCGCTCCACCGTCGCTGTCTCTCCTCTGGAGGAAGGTGGCCTAATTGCATGGGCTCATCAGTAGAAGCGGGTCCGGGAGCAGGCGTGGGGGAACGAGGAAGAGGTCCAGGCGCCCTGGATGGGCGAGTGAAGGGCTTGGGCCGAACCAGAACCAGCTGATCCATGCGCAACGCCAGATCCACCACTTCATCCAGGTTCTGGGGCAGCTCCTTTCCCGCCATCTCATCCCGGATGTAGGTTGCCAGTCCCTCCAAGAAGACGGCTCGAAGGGCAGAGTCATCCCACCGCAGATTGGCGGAGATGGTGCGGAACTCCGACGCATAAGCGCACACAGAGCGCTCCTTCTGGCGGAGTTTTAGGAGTCGTGTCTCTGCCCCCATTTCGCTGCTGGGTGGAACAAACGTCTTTCTGAGGGCAGCCACAAATGCAGCATAGTCATTGCAGTCCGGTGATTTAGAACTATAGAGCGCAGCAGCCCACTCTGCCGCGCGTCCGGTGAGCAGGGAGGTGAGCTGTGCCACTCGAGAACGCGCAGTGGGAAAGCGTCCTGGGTGGCACTCGAACTGCATCTCGAGGGTAGCGAGCAGACCGTCTGGACTCCCCGTCTCTCCATTCCACTTCTCCGGGAGACTGAAGTGTGGCTCTCCCGTCGGTGGAGTGAGGGCTTGCAGGTGGAGAGCATGAACCTGCTGCTGGAGTGTCGTGACGGCAGTAGACAACTGCATGGAGAGATCGGTCTGGGAGTTCAGTCTGGTGTTAAGCCGGTCGACCTGGGCGTGGAGCTGAACGTTCTCGTTCACCAGTTGCTCCATCTTTCTCTTCACCTGCTCGAACTCCGCTGGATTAATGGACTCAGTCATCCTGTCAGACTCGAAGACTGGGTTCGGGAGTAAGAGCGTTTATCATACAGATGGTGGGCTGAAAGCGGTGCTGGAACGGCTGACGGATGAGGTCTGAGGAGGAAAGGTGGAGGTTTAGCTGTAGTAGCTTTGGAAATACTCTGATCATGGATCACGGTGGAACGATGACTGAGTGAAGAGCCGGTGTAGCGTCTTCCATATATAGACATGGATTGACGCAGGTGAAACGTGGAGGGAATCCCCGCGAGGGGCATGCTGGGTAATGTGGTCCAAGACGGAAGCCGGTCAGCTGGGAGAGCCCGGCCTGGGGGCTTGGACTCTGACAAATGGTATTGAATGTTTATTAATTAGGGCCTACTATTTAAAAAATCTAAGTGATGGGGAAAAGGTTGATCACATTTTTTAACCCTGTCTGTCGAGTGACTGTTTAGCTTGACGTCTGATATATATATATATATATGTATGTATATATATATATATATATATATATATATATATATATATATATATATATATATATATTTATATATATTTATATATATACATATACATATATATATATATATATATATATATATATATATATATATATATATATATATATATATATATATATATATATAGTTCTGACCTTTTCGTTTTCCTCAGTTTGGAGAAGTCTGATGAGACAGATGAGTGACAGCTACATCAGATACATCAGCAAGGTGCTATGTGTATTTACATTTTAAATGTCAGTCGAAACTTTTAAAAAGTCATTTTCATTTGGCAGTTTTTGTATTAGAGCAAGAAACTTCATGTGTTCATGTGAGAACTTGTTAGTCTGAAAGTAGCTGTTTTTGTAATTTATGTATATTTTGTTTGTGCTCCCCCCCCATACCCCCACCCCCCATCCCCCTTTTCGCTTTCATCAATGAAAGCCATCACACCATTCCTAGGTTTCATGTTTCATGTTTCATTTAATTTATGGACATTGTTGACTCAAATTCTCATTCTGCACTTTCCATTATTCCACATAAAGTAGTTATGTAAAACAAAATTAAATATCGGCTCACTTGTGTAGTTCCCTTAATTAGAATTAAGATTACTTAAAAAAAATTCTAACAGTTTTGCTCCTGTACGCATATTGCTCACAATAATTATTAATTTTTTAATGTTATTGTATGGACTAACAGTAGTTTGTAATAATTTCTGAAATAACGAGATTCAAATAGCTGATTTAATCTGAAATCTAGTTATTCAGGGGTCTATATTATTTTATTTCTGGGCAGTTAAATGTGACAAGGACTAATGTTCATACAGTTCCTGTAGTGATCATGACAGTGATTGTGATGCTTTGTAACAAGCTGCTCGCAGGTCTTCTGCCCTGGTGTCAGTTTTGACTCAGTGATGTGAATAAGTCTGTGATTTTTTTTCCCTTCATTTTTTAAAATTCCCTGGACAAAAAAGGGGGAAAAGATCTAAACCCTTTCTTTTCCACTGAATTTACATCTTCTGCTCATTTCTCCTGCTTCCTTATCAAGAGAATTCTAATGAAGGGCAAAGTCGGGTATCTACAGGGATGCAAGAGGACCTGAAGACAGGAGAGAATGCAACCACTGATGGTGAAACATTTCCATAAAAGTACAATCAGGTTGGAATTTTAAAAGTGAATGTTTAAGTAGTCTAAGAGATGGGCTTTGATTCAGGCTCTGATCAAACCTGAGACATCTCATTCTGAGAATAATGATTTTTTTTCTCCCCCCTTAATTTTTCTGTTTCCGTCTCATCTGTGAGCTTACAGGTAGAGCAAAGCCCAGTGGTATTGTTCTCCCTCTAGTAGTGCAGCACAGGAGCCTTTCTTCTGCCGGATTAGACACGGCCAAAAAGAATGGCAAATGCAGATGCGCTACGTTATTAAAGGTTGCCAACACAGTCAAGAATCAAGCCCAATCTACTGAATATATTTGATATTCCTGCCAACGCTGGATCGCAAGGAAATAAATATGTTTATGGTGATGCAATTTTATTTGAAATGTGAGGCATACACAATGTCAGATAGTCCATATAATTCAGTGCCTGTAAAAGGATGTGAATGAATAGGAAATGTCTGTTGTTTTTGTGGAGTTGGACAGAGGAGTTGAGAGATGAAAGGGATGTCTTCATGTGAGTCGAGTAGTTGTAGGCCATGGGTTCATCAAAAACAACCTCCCTAAGGCCTTGGATTGAAAAAAAAAAACACCTGGAAGTCTGTTTTTGAACTAATATTCATTTTATAAATGTAAAAATTCCTATTTTATTTAATAATAATTTACAATAGTATTTTTTTTTTGTTTGCTCAAATCACTTTTTATACTCAAGAGGAACTTTTCTTTGTTGTTTTTAAAGGGCACCAGAGCAACATAGGCCAAGATCTACCACACCAGACCAGACCTAAGGTGTAGGCTATGCAAAGAGGCCCCTGAGACAATCCACCACATTACTGCAGGGTGTAAGATGCTGGCAGGGAAAGCTCACATGGAACACCACAACCAAGGGGCTGGCATCGTGTACAGGAACATGTGGGCAGAATATGGACTGGAAGCCCCAAGGTCAGAGTGGGTAACACCCCCTAAGGTGGTGGAGAACGAGTGAACCAAATTCAGACAGATCTAGACAAACAGGTGATGGTAAAACCAACCGGACATTGTAGTGATGGACAAACATCAGAGGACAGCTGTTGTGGTTGACGTGGCGATACCAAGTAATGGCAACATCAGGAAAAATGAACAAGAGAAACTAAAGAAGTACCAGGCCTCAAAGAAGAACTTGAGAAAGCTTGGAGAGTGGAAACATCGGTGGTACCCGTGGTCATTGGGACACTCGGAGCAGTAACTCCCAAACTGGAGGAGTGGCTAAAGCAGATCCCAGGAAAAACATTGGATATCTCAGTTCAGAAAAGTGCAGTTCTACGAACAGCTAAGATGCTGCAGAACCTTCAAGCTCCCATGCCTCGTAGAGGACCCAAGCTTGGAAGGATGAGACAAGTTCACTGAATAACTGTTGTTTACTTGTTCTTTTTGGAAAGTGATCGGTCAATCTGAGTTTACAAAGCAGGCTGAATATGAAAATAGTCCTCTACCCCTATTTCCTGCATATAGAAAATAGATGGGGATGGGGAAACGCTGGACTACAAAGACCTGACCTTGTGACCTTGGATAAGTGGCAGAAAATGGATAGTATGTCTCCTAATGCATTTTTTATTATTATTTTCACAACCACCTTTTCATTTGAAAACACACTGAAAAAACATGCAAAATTCTAAATAATTTGTTACTTTTTAGTCTGAAAAAGACCAAGCTTAACATCTGTAACATGCATAGTAATAAAACATTCCAGTATTGAAATCTTCATTACACCAACACAGTGAAAAACATTATAAAACTCATCAAACAGCTCACACACCTCTGTCAGAAGATCACGGCGAGAGGCCAGACTGCAAAGCTAAGTGTGTTCAGCCGCTCCAGACAAACATTTTTCACCCGAGGAGTTTTGAAAAATGGAAAGTAAACTTTTCCAACTAAGAGAGGGATTGCACATCGTTTACGTCCATACAAATTTGGTGTCAAATATGAGCTGTCAGAGATGTATGTTTTTGCTGCGAGCTATTACTCCTTTATAGCTACTTTTTGGGGAGGGAAGGTTCTTGACCAATTATTTTTAGACGGATGCTGGGATGCAGAATGACCAGAAGAATCAGGGTTTTTTTTTCCAGATGATGCCTAAGGTAAGGGGAGAATGGCCAGAGGCTACAGCGGTCCTCCAGGGACACAGAGGGCTTAACTGTGAAGCTGACATATTTCATCCATTACTTTTCCTAAGTATACCTCTCAAAACCTTGACAGTGCTCTCTATGTTTTCCCAACTTGTACATATTTAGAATTATATGAATTTAAAGTCCTTTTTTAAATATTGACCTTGTATAATCCTGTGAATAATCTCAAATCCAGTGATAGTTGAAAGAGCTAAAACATATCTCCTCATCTGCAAGCTTTCTTAAATCTTTTATCACTCGTGTTACTTTTATGTGGGCCAACTTTCCCAGTCAGTACATTGTACACTTACAGGACAAAATACCTTTTTATAGTTTCAAACAGCACTCCCTGTAGGATCCACCCCCCCCCCCCACACACACACACACACACACACACCACCCAAACACGCACACACACACACACAGTCTCATCAAAGCCAGCCTGACCAATCCTGGTGGTGAGTCATTGAAGTGGGTTTGACGATAACAGAAAATGAAGTCACTTTTATTGCCACCATGCAAGTTCCCTTGATGATAGGCTCCCCTAAACCCAAAAGCCTTGCAGGTCACCTCCAGAAATATCCCCACTGTCTCAGAAATGACAGTCACCATTCCTCCTCACAAGCTCAACATGCTTGAAAGCTGTCATCTCAATTTAGAGAGAGAGAAAGCAACAACAATGTTTTTTTTCTTCCTCACATTAATGCTACACGTGTTTTTTGGCAGCTGTTTTTCATGAGCTGAACGGAAGGATCTGAAACTACTATAGACACAAAAGACCCATTATTCTCAAATATTGTTGGACACATCTGTCGAACTCTGTGTTAGTGAGCACTTCTCCTTTGCCGAGATAATCCATCCCACCTCACAGGTGTGGCAGATCAAGGCGCCGATTAGACAGCATGATATTAGTACAGGTGTGCCTTCGATTGGCTGCAATAAAAGGCCACTCTGAAATGTGACAGCACAGTGCCACAGATGTCACAGCTTTAGAGGGAGCGTGCAATCAGCCTGCTGGCTGCAGGAATGTCTACCAGAGCTGGTGCTTGTGAAATTAATGTGCATTTCTTTCCTATAAGGCAAATGTGTTCCAGAGAAGTTGGCACACCCTCAGATCACGTGTAACCACACCATCACAGGACTTCCACATCCAGTATGTTCACCTCCATGATCGTCTGGGACCGGCTGCAAAAGATTTAGCTCTGCAGGTCAGTCTAGTCAGGCTCCATTGTAGCTCCAGCAGGTCTTTGGCCCGAACATTTTTTGGTCGTGCCAATCACAGCACTCTGTTTGTTAGGTGGGCCTGAAGGTAGAGAAAAACTACAAAGATGGCATTGGCTTGGCAAAGGCACTCATTTACACAGCTTTGGCTTCAACTTAGAACAATTTAGACATAGATAGAGGCACATACTGTTGAGGTACTTAAGAGTTTTCTGTGAAAAAAATATGTATTTGTTTGTTCTTCTACATTTTATGATGGACTGCCCCCTTGACTACCATCCGTATTGGTGAGTATACACCATTGTTCGATGCTCTGGTTGGTCCTAGCGCTGTCCAATTGCATGTGAATATGGTTTGAAAGGCAGAATCATGACCACAAGGGGTTTTATTGCCATATGTGCAAGAAATCCCCATATTAGGAAATTGCTGCAATACTTATTAAATTAAATGATTAGCAAAAATAAGAAATAAGCACAGTAAAATAATAATAATATAGGCAGGCAATGATTCGAAAAATGGCTACTATATACAAGTCAGTGTGGGTACTGGTCAAAGCGTAACAATCAGGTGCAAACACAGCGCAGGGTCAGGTGACTGGAAAAAGGCAACTGGAGTGAGAAGTCCTATATGAGGCCAACTGCAGAGAGGAAGAAACTTTGTGGGGCGAGAGGTTCTGATCCAAATGGATGGTAACCTCCTGCCAGATGGGAGCGATTCAAAAAGACTGTGTCCAGGGTGACACGGGTCAGTTGTGATGTGACCTGCACGCCTCAAGGCAGCGGTAGACTCTGCCCCACGACTGGGTTGTTTCAGTAGCTCATGTTCAGACTATATATTATAGCTATAGAATGGTTTGCCAGGCTAACTTTAGATGTGACTGGTTACAAAAAGCCTATGTAGGGGGTAAATATTGTTGCTTTTAAGCTTAATATATTGCCTTTACTTATGACCAATAAGCTGTGATATTCTATATAAATATAGAACATTAACCTGCTTTGTCTTTGGATGTTGAATCAGAAGACTCTAGGATGCTTTGCTTTTTCAGGGATCAACACACACTTCGTATCAATTCAGACAGTCAAGTTTATAAAAAGTAAGAATTTATTTTCTAAACAATTAAAAACATGACAAGTTAACTAAGACTACTGTGATGGATGAATCTAAGTGGATGAGATGTGATGTATGGTGATTGAATGGTGTGTGTTTATCAGAACCTTGCATCTAGAAGAACTGAGTTCTGGGTGTGAAAAAGGATTTGGTTCCTATCAAAACAGCATCAGACGCAATCATGTGTGTCTACCTCACCCTTTCTTTGGAGACCCTCTTCGCGGATCCGGAGGTCAGGGAGGTCAGATGACCTCTAGGCACAGAGGTTCAGTAGATTAACCGCAGCACAGACATTCCAGTCCAGAGATGTCGCCAGGCACACAGGTTGGAACTAGTTTGCGTCTAGAGCAGCTGTTTCTGAATAGCAGAAGGAACCGTTTTGCTGTGTCAGCTGTAGGCAGCTTTTAGCTTGTCAAAAGCTTGTCAAGAGATGCGGTGGTTATAGAGTTTCCCTCCGATGGCCAGTCAGAGTTAGCTCAACTAACAAAATGCTATCCTGTTTTAATATTCTCATATTATGATTTACTTAGCCAATCGGGACGTGCCATGTTAAGGGGTGTTAACAACAAACCCTCAGAACATCACACCTTCTCAGATACAGGATGCTGTGATTTGTGGGTAAGAAAATATCTATGTGCAGTGACGTTACTTTAACTTTAATTTATCTCTAATGAACCTTGTGTTTGAGTGTAGTTAATGATTCACTTGTTAAACCAAACATTACTGATCATAACACCAAAATGTTTCGTTGTAATAATAAAATTCATTTCAACCACAGTAATTTAAGCACAGATTAATCAAAACATTTCATTCGTATTCATATAACATTTGATCATTCAACCATATCATTATTTAATTATTATTTAACTTATGAGCTGTAAAAGTGTTCATTTTATTCAGAGGCATGAGGAATCCTGTAGAAGTGACAAGAGAAACTTAGGCCTTGAAACGGGGACAGTTTGTTGACAATATGCTATCATGTGTTCAGAGCTGCAGAGTCTTCTGGGCTTGTTGAAAGATTGAATGTAAAATCCACCTTGGAGAATGGAATTTATGTCTGCAGATGACCGGTGGCATGTAGGTCAATAGGTGAAAACTGACCGTTTCTGGACGTTACACCTATGAATCTCAAATGAAGTCAACATGTAACATTTCACATTACATCAATGAAGACAAGTTACCAGGCAAAACAATAAAAGTTACAGTACATGTAATCATTTTTTCCAAATAATTAGAACTTCATCTTATTTTGGGTTGTGAGACATATCACCTATTCGAACAGCAACAAAGGCCAACTCATTCTTAGTGTGAAGATAAAAGGGCAAAAACTAAAATAAAAATTGACTGGATATTTCATTTTTAGCTTTATGTAAGAAGAATCTGACATTAAATAGCATATTTAATTATGCTAGACATCATTTTTGAGTTTCATTGAGAACAGACAGTTCCATCAATATTTAGTCTGTTCACCTCCTCATTTCTTCTACTGATGAATGTAAGTGCAGGCCGCCACCTCTCCCAGTGATGCTAATAATCCATGTTTGCAATCTGAGAAGCTTGAATGCATTCTGATTAGATCTACCTGGCAAAATAAATTAATGATCATCATGAAAATGTTATGAGAACTCTGACCTTTATCCATACTAAAGCTCTATTAGAAAAGGAAACATCACTTTCTGCCAGTGAGAACTTGTCCGCATCCATTCTAAGATTTGATCTGATGCTTTTCATTCACTTTCTGATGAAAAACACTTAATAAAGCTCATTTGTGAGAGAATTAAAATAATCTGAGTTTAACTTGATGCCTCAGAATAATTTTCCATCAACATCTAAACAAGAAGTTTAGCCACTTTCTTTCTAAATTCAGAACAAAGTATGTAAAGCGTAAATGTTTAAGACAGATATTATTAAGCAAAAATTTAAAAGGAGACGGAAAAAGTCTAGAAGGCCCAAGAAGACAAATGCGTTTTCATACGTAATTTAAAAGAGGCCAGCGTATCAGCTTCCTTTTCATCCAGAGGTAAGCTGGTAGGTGCCACTACAGAGAAGGCTCTAGCACCCTTGGCTTTGAGTCAAGATCTGCGTGTGGCTAGCAGATGGAGATCAGCTGATCTAAGCACCCTGGACGAGACATAAGGCTATTTGATGAAGTTGATAAAACGCTGATCTAGTTATAGCCTTATTATGACCAGTAAAACTCAGGTATGAATCAATTATGACCTCTAGATTTCTAACCTTCTTTGTCTTTATTCCTCTGGAGCCAGGTTGAGCAATAACCTCCATCCTGTCCTTCTTATTTCCAAAGACAATAACTTCAGTCTTGTCTTTGTTTAACTGGAGGACGTTTGACTGCATCCAGTCATTAACTTGCTCCAAACACCAGCAGAGTGAGTCTAGACGACCACAGTCAGTAGGTGATAGAGCTAGGTAGATCTAGGTGTCATTTGCATAACTATATGTTGGCAATGCTGTTATTGTGTATGATCTGACCCAAGGGGAGCATGTAGAGTTTGAAGAGCAGTGGTCCAAGAGCTGAGCCTTGAGGGACCTCACATGTCATGATGATCAACTTTGATTTGTCTTCAAGATAAGATTGGAGCTACGTCTGGACTGTGACCGAAACGTCTGAAACGAGGTTATGAGCCTATCAAGAAGGATGTTGTGGTCCACAGTATCAAAGCATTGCAGAGCAAATAAAGGCAGTAGAAGGGTTGGAAGAGTTGTGTTGTTGTTAGCCAATCAGAGATTAAAAGTCTAAATATCATGACTAATAAATAAGACTCAAAATCCTGTCATTTTCTGCCCCCCGAATCCTCAGACTAGCTTCTAGTTCCTGAAACAAGAGTGCCAGAGTTTTTTTCTACTAGTGGCAGATTGGTTTCAACTGCTGTGGAGTCGGGCTGGCCTATGGGCAGCAGGGAGAAGCTGCCTAATTAGAGTGGGACGGGGTCGCTAGCGAGATCTCGACGGCTCTACTGGGGACTCGTCGTTTCCGTCTGAGCGTCGATCGGCTCGTTGGTGGGCGCTGGGTGTCTGTGTGCACATGGTAAGTAATGGTTGCCTGACGTATTGTCAGCGTGGGAAATTGGTGGTAATTTGCTGACAGTTCTGCAGGGTTGGGTTTGTATTGTCCAACCCAGGTGGTGGTACAGGGGGATGAAGGTATGTTAGCCTGTTAGCCTGGTGTGTATGTGTGCATGGGTGTGTTGTTGTGGGCTGTTCTGAAGTGTGCTCCTTGCAGAAAGGGCTAGCATCGGGAACTGCTATTCTGTCTCCGTGGGCCTGGCTGGCGACCACGAGTGAACGAGAACTCTGCCGCGTTGGAGGAAGGAGTCAGATCTACGGAGCTTCCTCATGGGCTAGGAGTTGCGCCGTCGGCGCTGTGGAGGCACTCACTAACTGTTTAGCTCTGAGCTAACTGCTGCCTCGGTCGGGCTGAAGGGGTGGTCCTGTTCTGAGGGACCACGGTGAGAAATCAGGCTGGCTAAGCGGTGGCTGGCTAGACCGCCTGATGTTATGAGCAGTGTAAGGACTGGTGATGGGCAGTGGGGAATGATTTTAACCTGTTAAGGATTTCTCCCCAATGCATGGCACTGTTATTTTAAGAATCAATATTATAATAAAGTATTGTGTATTTGGTAGACAACGAGTCTCCACTGGTTTTTTGCCGAGCCGCCTGTTTAGTGGCTGAGGGCTTGTCTCGGGGTTATGTTGGGCGGGGCTTAGCCTTAGCTCCTCAAGCTACTCACATAACTTCTCACAAGGTAGTAATTTATTCTAGAGACCACTGCAAAATGTATCCAAATAACAAGGTTAGTACCATTTTAACTGTTATAACATTACACAGTTTTTAGAAATGTGCTCCAGAAGATTATTTGATGCAAAAGAGGAACAAATAGTCCACAACATCTGCAAAAAAGTTTCAGAAACTTTTTTCATCCCTTATTTTAGTTTAAGTCAGTCTGGAAAGTGGCAAAGAGCGGGTTCGATGTGCTGATAATAGCCCGAGGTTTGAGTTGAACTGCATCATCCTGCAGCAATGACTTCAACCTCTGTATGTGTGGTCCAATCTCTGCCTGGTGGACTACAGAAAAATCTGAAGTTAAATAATTTAGATTTACGTTACCTCTGTTGTGGGATGACCTAATATGTGTTTCATATCAGTCTCCCTTTAGACCTAAAGATTTGTTTGATAAAACTTATTTGTTGGGCTGGACTCAGTGACTTTAGGTATGATAGTAAGGGTTCAGCCTGATGTTCCAGCTGTTTCATCCCCATTCTGATGTTTTAAAAATGTTCTCACATGTTTTTTTCATCTTTTTGCTCCTGTGTATTTTTGTATCCTTTTCAATTCTACTGCTTCTGAATCTGGTACAGCTTGTTGTCTCATTCAGCTATCGCTTAATTTCCTTGATAGCTGGTTGACCTGTGCAAGCTTAAAACCAAAAATGGAAGATACATGTTGTTGCCATCTTTGTTATTATCTGTATTATAACTGTGTTTTTCTTTATTTTTAATGCAGAATGTATGTTGATTTAATACGGCTGTGTTGATTTTTTTTAAACCTTTCATATCCACATAATTCAATTCAATTCAAGTTTATTTATATAGCGCCAAATCACGACAAGAGTCATCCCAAGGCACTTCACATAATAAAAATTCCAATTCAGGTCAGTTCATTAAGCCAATCAGAAATAATGTTTCCTATATAAGGAACCCAGCAAATTGCATCAAGTCACTGACTAGTGTCAGTGACTATACAGCAATCCTCATACCAAGCAAGCATAAAGCGACAGTGGAGAGGAAAACTCCCTTTTAACAGGAAGAAACCTCCAGAGAATCCTGGCTCAGTATAAGCAGCCATCCTCCACGACTCACTGGGGATCGAGAAGAGAGAGCAGACACACACACACACACACACACACACACACACACACACACACACACACACACACACACACACACACACACACACACAAAGACTAGTAATGTGTCTATAGTTATATTGTGAAGTCTTAGTAAATATTCTATTTGGTGAAAGATAAACTTTATAGTATTTATCCTAGTGGATCTATAATTAAATGGATAAACTAGTATTAGCACATCAAAAGTCAAGGAAACCAAAAAGTTATTATCAGGAGAGGGAGAATGTTTAAGTAGTTAGCAGCAGTGTGCTAGTCGATGGCCCCCTCCATGAGGCCTCCACATCTCAGCAGAACATCGTTGTAGCTTCTTCTGGGGAGAAAAACACTTAGAGAGAAAATAAAGTTAACAGCTGAAATTGCACAAAATAGTACAGTTAAAGAGCAGACTGTAGAAGAGAGCAGTAGAGTGTGAAAAGTGGTCAGTGTATCCTCCAGCAGTCTAAGCCTATAGCAGCATAACTACAGAGATAACTCTGGATAATCTATCCTATTTAGATGGAGGCATGTTGGAGGCAGGGCAAGGGAGAGCCGTCTTTACCGACTGTACACTCCACCTCCCTCTACTCCCCCACTTGTCCAGATTTAGTCTAACATCGGATTTTAACCATAGGCCCTATCAAATAAAATGTTTTAAGCCTATTCTTAAAAGTAAACAAAGTGTCTGCCTCATGGACTAAAGCTGGGAGCTGGTTCCACAGGAGGGGAGCATGATAACTAAAAGATCTGCCTCCCATCCTAATTTTAGATATTCTGGGAACCACCAGTAGACCTGCAGTCTGAGAGCGAAGGGCTCGGTTAGGAACATATGGAACAATCAGATTCCTGATGTATGATGGACCTTGATTATTAAGAGCTTTACATGTGAGAAGAAGGATCTTAAAATCTATGCTGAATTTAACTGGTAGCCAATGTAGGGAAGCTAAGACAGGAGAGATATGATCTCTCTTTTTAATTCTCATCAGAACTCTAGCTGCAGCATTTTGGACAAGCTGAAGACTTTTAACTACATTCTGTGGACTTCCTGAGAGTAATGAGTAATCCAGTCTTGACGTAATAAATGCATGAACTAGTTTTTCAGCATCACTCCTGGAAAGTATGCTTCTAATCTTAGCAATATTCCGAAGGTGGAAAAAGGAAATCCTACAAACCTGTTTAACCTGGGATTTGAATGACATGTCTTGGTCAAAGATAACACCAAGGTTCCTTGCTTTGTTCGCGGAGATTAATGTAATGCCATTAAGGTCAGGCGATTGGCTAAGCAATTTCCTTTTCTGGATTTCTGGTCCAAAGATGAGAACTTCCGTCTTGTCTTGATTTAAAAGCAAAAAGTTTAGAGTCATCCAATTTTTTATGTCCTCAAGACAAGCCTGTAATCTATCTAACCGATTAGGTTCATCAGGGTTAATGGATAAATATAGCTGAGTAACGTCAGCATAACAGTGGAAGTTTATCCCATGCTGTCTAATGATTTTACCAATTGGGAGCATATATATAGTAAAAAGAATTGGTCCAAGCACTGAACCCTGTGGTACTTCGCAAGCAACCCTGGAGTATGAAGACGATTTGTCATGTACGTTTACAAAATGAAATCTGTCAGACAGGTAGGATTTAAACCAGCCTAACGCTGTTCCTTTGATCCCTACAACATGTTCAAGCCTTTCTAAAAGAACATTGTGATCAACTGTGTCAAAAGCAGCACTGAGATCTAACAAGACTAGAACAGACACAAGATTCTTATCTGAGGCCATGAGAATATCATTTGTAACTCTCACTAATGCAGTTTCAGTGCTGTGATACTCTCTAAAACCAGACTGAAATTCCCCAAACAGAGCATTAGTGTTTAAATGCTGACATACTTGGATGGCCACTATTTTCTCCAGGACTTTGGATAAAAATGGAAGGTTAGATATTGGTCTATAATTCATTGGGTCATCTGGATCCAGAGAAGGCTTCTTAAGTGAAGGTTTGATTACAGCAACCTTAAAATCCTGTGGTACATACCCATTTACTAAGGATAGATTGATTGTATCTAGAATGGGGGCAGTAACCAAAGGAAATGCTTCTTTAAATAATTTGGTTGGGATTGGATCCAAAGTGCAAGTTGAAGGTTTAGATGAAGCTAATATTTTTGATAAATCTGAAAGCTCAACTGGATCAAAATGGTTCAAGCACAGATGAGGTTCTACAGTCACCTCTGAAGCTGCCTCACTTACTGAGGAAGAAGAAATCACATTAGGGAGGATGCTAAAGATTTTGTTTCTAATAGAATTAATTTTACTTGTAAAAAATCCCATGGAGTCATTGCTGCTGAGGGCTAAGGGAATAGATAGCTCAGAGCTATGATTCTGTGTAAGTTTAGCAACTGTACTGAAAAGAAATTTAGCATTATGCTTATTCTCCTCAATTAATGCTGAGAAATAAGCTTTTCTAGTTTGTTGAAGCTTATTTTTATAAAGCACACGACTATTTTTCCAGGATAGGTAGGCCTCCTGATGGTACGTAGAGCTCCATGTTCTCTCCAATTTCCTAGAGTTTTGTTTTAAGGCTCGTAAATGAGAGTTAAACCAGGGAGCCAACTTCCTGTCCCTAATTATCATCTTTTTTAAAGGGGCAACATCATCTAATGCCACACGTAAAGAGAAATTAACAAGATGAATTAAGGCATCAATTTGTGAGGGGCTAGAACTGAAAATATTGCCCTCTGCTACGTTCCTCTGAGATGCTGAGGACAGTAAAGATGGAACAGTTGATTTAAAAGACGCAACTGCGTTGTCAGATAGAGACCGACTATAGTGAAATTTACTTTCATGTCTCGAGAACTCAGTTATAAAAAACTAAAAGGTTATCAGAAAGTGGTCCGAGAGGACTGGATTATGTGGAAAGATTGTTATTTCCTCACACTCAAAAAATGAAGGTATGAAAAAATATCTTCATGTATTTGTATTAGTCACATGGAGCAATGGGAGTCAGAACATAGTGTATGGCAATATTGAACGTCAAAAAATTGACTAAAAAATCCAGAATAATGATAATCCAAATGCCGTTGGACTTTTATTTATTTTTAATTTTTGTTTTTCAGTTATTTTATTACAGCTATATCCATTTTTATCCGCTTATCTGAGGTTGTGTCCTTGGTCTTTCTTTAGGCCTCCTCCCAATTAGATTTGCCAAGAAAACCTCACCAGGGAGGCATCCCGACCAGATGTTCAAGCCACCTCAACTGGCTCCCCTTGATGTGGAGGAACAGCAGATCTACTCAGAGCCCCTCCCGGATGAACTGTAAGGGAGAGCCCAGACAACCTATGGGAGGAGGCTCATTTCAACTGGTTCTATCCACAATCTTGTTATTTCGGTCATTAACCCAGATCGACCGGTAAATCTCCTCACCACAACAGACTGGTACAACCAGGGGGCTGCCAGAGATTTTGGGCCCCATGAAAAAATATCAAGTTGGGCCCCCTGGGGGCTCGTCCATAGCTGGAGCTGGGGTTCCACCCTCCCAGATTCGAAGGGAGAAAAAATATAATATATATACTTTATATTAGTGTTTCAGTTTTGCTTAATTATGTAGGTCTACATGCATTCTTACTTATTTACATATCATTTTCACCAACTGTTTCTCATTAAACAGTGAATTTCCTTCAACAGAATTAGCACTATCACTGCTGGAAAAAGCAGGAAATGCACATGCTGAAAGGTGTTAATCTCCTTTTCCCTTTTACTCCCTTAAAATGTGTTTATGTATTCTAAGATTTTATTTGATGATAAAATTCAAATTTGGATATCTAATTAAATTTCCATGTTGTGTCAAAGCTTTACATAACTACATTTTCAGCTGTCTTTCCTCTTGAAATCAAGTATTTCTGTATGACTGACAAAAATTAAGGATTCACTGCTCACAAGGTGACTTCTTTATTAAGTCTCCATGGCTTCATCACAGACACAACATGAATAAGCACACAGTTCTAACCGGAGTCAGTTAGGGTTACATAAAATTTTAAAGTTGGACAACTTTGAATGAATACGTATATAAGTCTCTAGAAACCCATTTTTCTCAACAACAAAAAAACAGCTAAAATATATTCAGCCTTGATTGTACACAGCAAGATTTATTATTTACAGTGATATAATTAATAATGCTCGATAACGATCAATACTAGATTTTATATTTTATTGTGTTCAATGTTATATTACGTTTATTTATTACAATTATTAACAGCTTTTGTTTCATTTTTGCTCTCTGATGAATTATTTGGAAATTACTGATTTTTGGTTTGTGTTCTAAAAGCTACATAAACAAATTACATTTTGTAAAACCTCCCATAATTCAGTCAGATTCAAAATATTTCATTTCAAGGTGTTTAGTAGATGAAGAGGTTTTTTTTTTTCTTGTATGGTGCCTTCAAAAAGGTGCTTCACAGTAATAATCTCACGGTAATTTATGTTACATTAACAGACTAAATAACAATGCTTCAACTTGCCCAGCATTCAAAACCATCTATACATTTTTACTGATTGATATATATAATTATCATTATGTGGAAAAACAATGTGTTTATCACCAAAAATAGCCTTTTTATATTCCTTTGTAATAGTACTGATAGAGAAGAGAGCCTTAAGTGATTCCCACATGCCCCCTTAAATGAGGCAGCTAGCTAACATGCTACATTGCTCACCTTCTTGAGGTCCATTGGGTTGTGAGGGAACACCTGCTGACATATCATCAGCTGCTGATTCTGGTAGGGACAAGGACAACAACCCATTTACCATAATTAGATGAAACATAGTTCCTCTCATTGTGGATATCAGAGCTAGCAAACAGGTTGAATTTAACCAATCACTAACTAAACCCACCTTTCTTTGAGAAAAACTGTGTGACATACTGACGCCCTCTCTGCTGCCTGTCCTCTTTCTCCTTTCTTTCTTTTTCTGTGACCCAGACTTTGTTTTTGCAGACATATTTTTACTGCAGCCTTGACACACTCTGCTGTCTGACTGTTGTGTTAGCTAGCCTCGCCTGCTACGCGCCCCTCTGCCAGGTGGACTGTACCATTTTATGCCGTTGGGGGGGGGGGGGGGGGGCAAATTAATTAGTCAAAATAAAGTAGGGACCTCTGAATAAATATACGTTTCATAAAGACTAAAAAATTGTTTAATGTCTTAAATGAGAAAAAAATACTGCAAAGTAAAGTACTTGTGATTTTTAAACTTAATTTTTTTAATTCAACTTTGAAACTTTTTTGGGCCTCTGACAGTTGTGGGCCCTTATAATCTTCCTAATCTTTCACCGCTTTACGGCGCCCCTGGGTACAACACTCGCATCACTGCAAACACAGCACCAATCCGCCTATCGATTTTGTGCTCCATCTTTTCCCCACTCTAGTGATGTGATGTTCGCTAACAAATCAAATCTTTTCAATGGCTCTTTGAGGTGAACGACTGACTAATGAACGGATCCCATGAAAGAGCCATTATTCCCATCACTACCCCACTTGTGAACAAGGCCCCGAGATACTTAAACCCCTCCTCCTTGAGGTAAAACCTCGTTCCTGACCTGGAGAAGGCATTCTACTCTTTTCCGATTCAAAACCATGGTCTTTTAGCAGTTAACTTGGGTAAATGCTTCAGTAAAATATAGGGAATAAAATGTGCTGTTCGTGTTTGACGAGAACATAAAAGTTTGGACACAAAAGGACGTATTCTAATTTAAAACTTTTTAAAAGTATTTTTAATGATTTCGAGCCTTTTTTTAGAATAAAGAAAAACATTTTTAATGTAAACTTTTTTGTTTGTTTGTTTGAAATCATAACAAGCAAGATTCAAACAAGATTCACATTTGGGTACTTCATAAAAAAGTAATTTCCCCCTTGTTTTTCTAAAACTAGTTTTAAACAACAACTATTAAATAATAATAAACAATGAAAACCTATGCAAGCTGTTTCTTTAACAAGCTAACAGACGTAGTGGTCAATATCGCATCTCCTCTGTCATGCCCTGCAGTTTGCTCAGGCCGCTTGACGGGCCCCTGGGGGCCCCACCTTTACGTCGCCTGTCTATCTGTCACTCTGTTTTCTCCCCACTCTGACTCAGAGGCTCGCTTTATTCTATCTGTCAGTTGTGAGCTGGTGGTTTTTCTTCTGCTCACTGTCACCCCTCTGTCAGGCCCTGGCCGATAAAGCGAGCTCCGGCGCCGGGCTCCTCTCTTCAGTTCTGTTGGCTGTTCCTGGACTCCATTCCAACACTAATTAGCTCTTCAGAGATTTGTCTTCATGGAAGCTGGAGGATGGTGGTGGGAGTGACTTGGCGGGTAAGTGAATGGGGGGGGGGGGTTAGAAGGAATAACAGAACAGTGACATGTCGAGGAGTAAGGCATGCTGGGGACTGCACTAGTGACAGATAAATCCCCAAGGATGGATGGATGGATGGATGGATGGATGGATGGATGGATGGATGGATGGATGGATGGATGGATGGATGGATGGATGGATGGATGGATGGATGGATGGATGGATAGATAGATAGATAGATAGATAGATAGATAGATAGATAGATAGATAGATAGATAGATAGATAGATAGATGATAGATAGATAGATAGATAGATAGATAGATAGATAGATAGATAGATAGATAGATAGATAGATAGATAGATAGATAGATAGATAGATAGATAGATAGATAGATAGATGTCCTGTGTCTGTCAGGTCAGTATGACCACAGCAGGTCTTCAGGTGATTATCGTGTTGGCAGGGGTTTCCACATGAAAAGACCCCTGTTTCTTTGTCTTCAGGTGTGTAAATATTGTGCTAGTGGAATATGAAAGTAGTGCAACTATAAGGTACAAAAACACAGGGAAAAAGATCAAGAGTGGGTCTCACATCAAGGAGGACCCTGAGGATGTCTTTGTTGTCAACTTCAGAAGGGGGAAGAGAGTAGCAGAGGAGGAAACTGGCAGAAGGGGGAAAAGATGCCAGAGAGAGCTCAAAGGATTTGGTCTGGGCAAGGTGATCGGTATTCCTCGGCAGTCTGCCTTCTGGCTCAGATCAGTGGGAGTAAGCTGGCAGCCAAGCCAGAGGGCATAACAGCACAAACACACCTTCAGCAGTACACTGCTAGAGGCACGGCTTCACAATGTGCAGAGGCGAGAGTCGGAGGAGATGGGAGGAAGGGAAGGAGAAAATAAATACACTGTAATTATCCTCAGATCATCAACCCCTGACATCCATTGTAAATGTGTGTGTGTGTGTGTGTGTGTGTGTGTGTGTGTGTGTGTGTGTGTGTGTGTGTGTGTGTGTGTGTGTGTGTGTGTGAAGCCTGATTTCATCAGCAGTTGTGCCACATCAAGAGCTCATTAGATTGGACCGTGCTATGGGTTATGAGCAATCGTGGTGCAAAGGTCAGGCCGATGATGTCATCTGTGCTCGCATCATCATCTGACTTGAGTTAATCCAAAATCCTTAGTATGAGGATTTCATTAGACACCTGTTAATGTTCAGCTACTGCTACTGCTCTGGCTAAATAGGTACCTGATGGGTGGGCAGAACCAGGAATGTCAAGACAAAGTGGAGTTAAAGTGGAGTTCAAACACACACACACAAACACACACAACTGTGTGACAGGTTTTGGATGTCCTGACAAACACCTCCTGTCTTCTTGGGTGACTGTAAAATGATCCACTTGTGTGCAAATGACATTTGGCTATTATGTGCTGAGACGAACAATATATCCCAAAACAGCAATGGTTTATACTGCAGGAAGTTCTTCTATCCCATATTACACACTTTTAGCCTCAAATTATCATTAAAACATTAATTTAAAATTTTAAAAAGTGTACTAAACAATATTCAGTCAATTGCGTGGTTAGTTTTTCTTTCTTTTTTTTTTTTAACTGTTAACAACCTGAGGAAAACTGTAGAGCACATATCTCAGACTCAAGGCCCACGAGTCAGATGCGGTCCCCGGAGCATTTTTATGTGGCCCGCGAGATAAATATCAAAAATATATTAAAACTGGCCCGCTGGGCGATTTTACAGCAAAGACTTCAACTCCCATGATGCTTTGTGGCATCAGCGCGGAGCCGACGCGCCCCCTCCTTTGTGTTTTTTCCAGCGCCTGCTGCCGGTGTCTGCAGCTCCGCTGTCTCGGACAAACTAAACACTCCTCTCACTCAGCGCCGAGTTCACTCAGCTATTTTCTGACGTTGAAGCCCAGAAACGGAGATTCTAGCCGCTCAGTAATGTGTTCACGACTGAAAGAGAAAGTTTTCCAACTAACGTCCAGACAGAGCCGATATAACTCCAGCGAACAGCGACATGCTCAAACCAGCACGGCTCTGTGGTTGCTGTCGTTGTGTTTCCTCCCCGACACACAACAACGTGGTCAAGCTGCTCAGACATGTTCATCAGCACAAACCTATGTGAGCACCGAGGGCGTCAGTTTGTTTTCAGAATTGCTGGGGACAATAACCATACACTTGAGTGGGGTTTAAAAATTGCTGGGGACAATAAAGTAGGCTAGCACAGGGGTCGGAGGCTCTGGAGCCGCATACGGCTCTTCCATCCATCTGATGCGGCTCTCTGTGCTTGTAAAATAATGAATGGATATTTAAATAAAATGCTTTATATTTTACTGCATTAATTTTACATCTGTATGCCAATTCTAAATGTAAAGATTGTCTGCGTAAACCTGAACAGGTCCAACCCGGTCTTACTGTGAGACCGGGTTGACGCGTCACGCTTGTGTGTAATCATAGGCGCTTCCTGAGCTGGAGGATGTCAGATTCTGGGCTTCTCAGACAGGTTCCTGGATGCGTCGCCACATTGGAGACAGGAACAAGCACTATTCAGCCAAAGTTTCATAATCAGGTGTGGCAGTGTGTGTGTCCTGTCACAGTGTCCCGATAGATAATGTGCCCTGGCTACTTGGCCAAGGGGTTGTCCCTTTGGCTGACTGGTTAGAGCGTATGACTCTCACCAGGGAGTCTTGGGATCGAATCCCGCCCGGGCCCTCGTTTCTCCACTGTGCCACATATTGACGGATAAACTCAAGGATGTTGGTTGTTTTGAAAGAATTACCCCAACGCACACTGATGCGCATGGATGAGCTGACATTTTAATCGTTAACGCACATCGCAGAGGTAACTTGATTCCCATCAGAACATCAGAGCTTTATACTGGACACTGTGTTCAGTGCGGCTCGGAGCGCCCACGGTGGACAGTGAGCTGAAGATCTGAGGGGTTCGCAGCGCAGTGCAGAACCACGGTGCATGCGATGATTTCCTCCCACTGAAGCGGTCTGGAAACCCGGTCTCTCTGAGGGATGTGTCACTTGGAAAAATGTTCTTTTTATGAAATTATGAAACTTTGGCTGAACAGCGCTTGTTCCCGTCTCTAATATGGAGACGCATTATGCATCCAGTCTGAGGCAGAATAGCTCTTCAGCTCATAAAACACCTGTAGAGACATTTGATTACGCACAAAGTTTATGTGGAGCAGAAGCGGTTGGGCCACGGCAGGTGAAATGTTCCTAGCCTACATGAAGTGTAACATTAATATGTTACTGGACACGCTGGTCTGGTTGGTTAGACCAGTGTTTGAAGTGGAAAACACACACACACACACACATACACACACCAATTAAAATAATGCTGATAGCGTGGACTAGAAGACAGGTGATGGTTTACGTATTTAAATGATGATCAGGCTGCTGTAAAATGTCATCTCCATCCACATCCAGACAGAATTGTCCTCTATTCTTTCTCTATTTGCTCTGCTCTTGTCTGGGCTGACATAGCTGATGGTGCGCGCGACGCGCCTAACTAGCGGCTGATGCACATTTTACGCATTTGGAGAGGTGGGCTGGATGCTTTGTTTTTCCTGGAAGATGGTCCACTTAACGCACAGGTGTAGACTAAATATTAATGACAAATGAATGAAAATTAAACTGCAGTTTTTACTTCATATTTTATAAATAAAAATGACGGGGGAACACATTTATGACGTCTTTTTAAACAAAATTTTCTAGCGCGACCTGCCTGCTTCACTTAGTCACTGCTTATTAAGGTCAATCCAGAATTACCGTGGCCCACCCAAAAATGAAAACCTGGCGCCGCGCCTGTTATAAACCTCTGCAAATGGTTGTTCTTCACTTTATCAAACTCAGACTTTGTACAGCTAATGTCAAGATGTAAAATTATGAATTCAGTCGAGCTCTTCCGTCCCTCCCTCTCCTGCTCTCCTGGAAACCCGACATCGGCTGTCAGAAGCGGGAGGTGAAGAAGGAGATGAGGCAAACAGAGTGAGTGCGACGTAAAGAAACCAGACTGGTGTGGAGGTGAGCAAAACAGCTGGAAAAGTGTGGGTGTTGAATCCCCCACGGGTGAGACACCCATGCGAGCGACCGGTACCGGCTGCTGTCACCTGGTTGTGAGCAGCTCTCTGCTGTCTGAGGGTAGGCCCCGCCCACAACGCTGCGGCCGCTGTGGCTCCCAGTGTTTTCTTTACTGTGGGAAACGGGTAATAATGGATCTTTGATGGGAACAGGTTGCCGACCCCTGGTATAAGATCTGAGCTGGTAAAACAAAAATCCTCATCAGCAGGCTTTTTTTAAAGTGGGGGGGACACAGCTGCCAATCACATATTTTGCCGGGGACATGTCCCCGGCGTCCCTGGTTAAAATGATGCCTATGGTGAGCACCTGTTGTCATCTAATGTTGTCATTATTATGATGAAGATGAACAAAACAACAGGAGTCTCCTCCTCAGCTCAGATCAACCCCATGATGCAGGTATCTGGCTGGAACAGGTGAGCATCACAGTAAACCAGTGGAGCAAACTGAGCTTTAAATATGTTGGTTTTATGCTCTTTTTCTGCTCCAAAACATGACAGTTAACAGGTGAGATGTTGCATTTTCATTTAAGATAAAATGATGTTTTTATTTTGTTGTTGGCACGTGAGAAAAGATTTAACCTACAGTAAACAGGAAGTGGAAAGGCTGCAGATAGATGAATAGAATAGAAAATTCCTTTATTGTTCCTCAGTGGGGAAAGCTAGACATCACAGCAGCGATGACACGTATTACAGGAGAAAAAAGGAGAATAAAAAATAAGAGAAATGAATAAACAAGAAAACATAAATCCTGAATAGATTTTAAAAATGCTGATTATACCACAAGTAATGAATACCACTGATGCCTTTTATTTAAAACTGACTTGCTCGTGTGTAATTTGGTTATTCCACATTCAGTGTTAATGCAGAAATATGTTTGTTTCCAAATTTAAAGGTTCAAAATTGCATACATGTTGATAAAGAAAATGTGCAAATTTGCTGTCACTTTTTCAAAAAATATTAAGTTTGGCCCTCGGCTCCATCCCAGAGTTTCATTTCGGCCCCGTGTGAGTTTGAGTTTGACACCCCTGCTGTAGAGCATCCTCATAATACAAATGCTTTTGTCTTGAGATCAGTGCATTTTAATGTTAAATATTCACCTTCCTATTTAAATGAGCATATATTCTGTGTCCACTTTGGTGTTCATGTGTCCTCCTCTGCCCCTCTGCAGTGCGGGTTTCCACAAGGCTCGGATTTCGTCCCCCTCCTATTCACATTGTACCTGCTACCTCTTGGTTCAGTTGTCCGAAAGTATGGGATATATTTTCACTGTTATGCAGACAACACTCAACCACTTAAGAAAACACTTTAGTTTTTTCATTGCAGGCCTAATTTATTTGTTTGAGTTTTACCATTTAATTTAATTTAAGTTCCATGTTCCATGTGGATGGTGAAAGTACAGTTTAAAACTGTAAAAAATAGCAATCTATTGACCCATTCAAAGTGACAAAGTTGAATAAAATGTACTGAGTTTGTCAAACAGCAGGACTTTGTAAAAATATAGTCAACAAAAATGTGTATCTCTCATGCAAATACTTAAATTATGTGTCTGTCGACTTTTAACTTCTGACATATGTAAACGTTAAATACTGAAATAACTGCTAAACCCTCTTTCATAATTTATCTTAAACATAATTTCACTCTCCAGAAGCTGAAGCAGAGGCCTTGAGTTTGAGTTTGGACCTCTGAGGGATTAAACTAATTTGAGAGCTATAGATACATTTTTGATGCTTTAAATCCAATGCAGCCTTAATGATGAATAATCTTCATTATTATTCTACATTTCTTATAATGTTGTGTTGTAAGTGATCAATACGGTACCATCGTGAACCTTCAGAAAATCTATGGAGACATTCGAGAAAATCACTCTTCAAGGCTGAACTGATATGAAAAAAAGCACCATCTGATGTTGTCTCGACTCCCTTTCTGCTCTTCAGCCTCATGAGATCTTCACCAACATCTATCATTTGGATTGGAAAAAATTAAAGGCCCTTGCTGTATTTTAAAATATTAGGAGGAATCCTAATTTAGAATTCAAGTCTGAAATTTCCAGCTGGACAAGGTCAGCACGTTCATGTGACCAGAAACTGAATTAAATAAATAACTGCAAGAAACAATTAGCAATGCATCAATAGTCAGATCAATAATTATGTTGGTAATTATCACTTTTGGGATTGGGGAGATGGTCTTTCTTTATTGATGCACTCTAATTCACGGGTGTAACCTCGGGGCCTGCAGAATAAATCAAAACACATCAAGGTAAACTACATTCCCAATTCCTTTATGACAGAAGTGAATTAATATAGCCTCATAAGTAAAATATTAAAATCTGAACTCACAGGAATAGTAAACTGAGCTTTCCTCCCTCCACAGTTTTTATTTGGTTTTTCAGGTTCAAATAGAAAATTCTGATCTATACTCATTAAAAGTTTGAAAAGTAAGCACATAAGGTAATTGATTTATTTAATCTGTTAGAAACTGTACACTTTGTGAAAGGGAGTAGTGTAAGATATTTTTTTATGATTATTACTAACCTAATTGTTCTGTTGATTATATGCAAATAAATTGCTATCTATTACTATTATTTTATGCATCAGTGCTAATTCCTTGTCCATGTAAACGTGGTGATACATTAGATTCTGATTTTACTCCACCATAGTTAGGAAACTGTTCTTTGTGTTAAAGACCAAGTTCACTTGGTTTTTTTTTTCCAACACAATTACAGTGGTCTCTAGTATAAATTAATGCCTAGTCAGTCAATCTCTGTGAGAATGAAGCTCTCACTCCTGTTTCAGGAAGTTTATGTGAGCCAGAGAAGAGAATTAGATTTTGGAGTCTTATTTCCTGATAATAGGTCATCTGGCCTCTGATTGGCTAACAGCAACAGAACTCTACAACTGACTATTCACTCTGCAACGTTGATGTTTTATCTCAACAAATAACACAAACCTCAAATCAAATCAAAGCTTTATTTATAAAGCGTCTTCTCTGTCGGGAAGCCCAAGGCGCTGAACACGGTTCGTGACAAATGTGAAACACGATGAATAAATCGATAATAAAAGCAATTCAAATAGTGCAAAAAAGGTAAAACATTAAAGTAGAAAACAAATGGGTAAAACAAAGGATAAAGAGACCAATGAAAGCAGGGAAATAAAATCAACATAACAGAGGGCCAAACTCAAACACGCTCAGGGAACGCCAAGCTTGGAGGAGATCTGCCATGTGGTGGAGTTGCTAATGCTAACGGTTAGCGTCTGCTAGCCGAGACGTGCTCTGCTGTTTCCTGGATGCTAAAGCAAAGCCTTCACCATTATGAACCAAGATGGGTGAGTCCATGAATGATAATTTGGCAATGTGACTTATAATTAATAGCTCTGAACCATCTATTCCCTTAGCCCTCAGCAGTAACAACTTTATGGGATTTTTCACAAGTAAAATTAATTCTATTAGAAACAAAATCTTTAGCATCCTCCCTAATGCGATTTCTTCTTCCTCAGTAAGTGAGGCAGCATCTGAGGTAACTGTAGAACCTCATCTGTGTTTGAACCGTTTTGATCCAGTTGAGTTATCAAAAATATTAGCTTCATCTAAACCTTCCACTTGCATTTTAGATCCAATCCCAACAAATTATTTAAAGATGCATTTCCTTTGGTTACTGCCCCCATTCTAGATATAATCAATTTATCCTTAGTAAATGGATATGTACCACAGGATTTTAAGGTTGCTGTAATCAAACCTTCACTTAAGAAGCCTTCTCTGGATCCAGATGACCCAATGAATTATAGACCAATATCTAACCTTCTATTTTTATCCAAAGTCCTGGAGAAAATAATGGCCATCCAAGTATGTGAGCATTTAAACACTAATGATCTGTTTGAGGTTTTAGAGAGTATCACAGCACTGAAACTGCATTAGTGAGAGTTACAAATGATATTCTCATGGCCTCAGATAAGAATCTTGTGTCTGTTCTAGTTTTGTTAGATCTCAGTGCTGCCTTTGACACAGTAGATCACAATGTTCTTGTAGAAAGGATTGAACATGTTGTAGGGATCAAAGGAACAGCACTAGGCTTGTTTAAATCCTACCTGTCTGATAGATTTCATTCATGACAAATCGTCTTCATACTCCAGGGTTACTTGTGGAGTACCACAGGGTTCAGTGCTTGGACCAATTATTTTTACTATATAAATGCTCCCAATTGGTAAAATCATTAGAAAGCATGGGATAAACTTTCACTGTTATGCTGACGATACTCAGTTATAATTTTCCATTAACCCTGATGAACCTAATCGGTTGGGTAGATTACAGGCTTGTCTTGAGGACATAAAAAAATTGGATGACTCTAAACTTTTTGCTTTTAAATCAAGACAAGGCAGAAGTTCTCATCTTTGGACCAGAAATCCAGAAAAGGAAATTGCTTAGGCAATCACCTGACCTGAATGGCATTACATTAATCTCCGAGAACAAAGTAAGGAGCCTTGGTGTTATCTTTGACGAGGACATGCCATTCAAATCCCAGGTTAAACAGGTTTGTAGGATTTCCTTTTTCCACCTTTGGAATATTGCTAAGATTAGAAGCATCCTTTCCAGGAGTGATGCTGAAAAACTAGTTCATGCATTTATTAAATCAAGACTGGATTACTGTAATTCATTACTCTCAGGAAGTCCACAGAATGTAGTTAAAAGTCTTCAGCTTGTCCAAAATGCTGCAGCTAGAGTTCTGATGAGAATTAAAAAGAGAGATCATATCTCTCCTGTCTTAGCTTCCCTACAATGGATACCTGTTAAATTCAGAATAGATTTTAAGATCCTCCTTCTCACATATAAAGCTCTTAATAATCAAGCTCCATCATACATCAGTGATCTTATTGTTCCATACGTTCCTAACCGAGCACTTCGCTCTCAAACTGCAGGTTTACTGGTGGTTCCCAGAATATCTAAAATTAGGATTGGAGGCAGATCTTTTAGTTGTCAGGCTCCTCTCCTGTGGAACCAGCTCCCAGCATTAGTCCGTGAGGCAGACACCTGGTCTACTTTTAAGACTAGACTTAAAACTATGGTTAAAATCTGATGTTAGCCCAGATCTGGACAAGTGGGGGAGTAGAGGGAGGTGGAGTGTACAGTCAGTAAATACGGCTCTCCCTTGCCCTGCCTCCAACATGCCTCCATCTAAAAAGGCTAGGTTATCCAGAGTTACTGTAAATCCTCTAATATTGGCCTGTATTCAATTAACGGCCGGGTATCATATTTTGGCCAGTGTCAGAGTCGGCGGAGGTGAATAATGGCCGGTATTTTATTGTAGCTTATCTGCGTCCTGAGCACGGCCACAGTAACATTATCAAACCAGGTGTCGCCACCTCAAAAACTAATTTAACACGCGATTGTTCATGTCGGCTCATTTCCTTTCATGTTTTCTGTCTTTTATTCGTGCCTGATGCGTTTTGCTGCGGAGTGGGGCACATCACCTTGTCCTCCGGTGACGCACCGATCACTGATGTGGCCGCCAAGCAGCGAGCACTACGCTGTTTTTGCGGTCGGTAGATCTTTTAGAACTGCAATTCAAAGGTAACTCATAAGGTGAATGTATATATGAACCCAGGTAGCAGTTTTTCTTTAGGATTGAGAGGAGATGCGGGAAGATAAACAGGCAGGACAGAAAAATAGTCAAATGAAAACAAGTTAGTTTTTGTACCTGGTGGTTACAACAAACAGTCACCATTGAAGGTAATCAGAAGTGAGGAACAGAAAATGAAATAATTATTTTAATGTTTAGAGCAGCAGGAACTCTGAGAGGCTGCAGGCGCATCAGTGAGTTTGCGGTCGCTGCACAGGGGGAGGGGGGAGATGGCTGAAGCAGAAACTACCGTTGTTAAAAGAAATGTGTTTAACTTTGAAAATGTGGGCGCAATTTTAATTGTCAAAAACTCCAGCGAACCATTAGTTCATTTTGCTCAAATAGAAATAGAGGCCTGCCTCTAATTCTGGTCCTCCTTCCAATAAAGGCCTGGAGCTCGATGAGCTTGAGTCAAATACAGGCCCGGGCCTGTATTAGAGGATTTACGGTATCTCTGTAGTTATGCTGCTATAGGCTTAGACTGCTGGAGGATACACTGACCACTTTTCACACTCTATTACTTTCTTCTACAATCTGCTCTTTAACTGTACTATTTTCTGCAATTTCAGCTGTTAACTTTATTTGTTCTTTAAGTGTTTTTCTCCCCAGAAGAAGCTACAACGATGTTCTGCTGAGCTGTGGTGGCCTCATGGAGGGGGCCATCATCTAGCACACTGCTGCTAACCACTTAAACATTCTCCCTCTCCTGATAATAACTTTTTGCTTTCCTTGACGTTGGATGTGCTACTGCTAGTTTACCCATTTAATTATAGATCCACTAGGATAAATACAATAAATTTTATCTCTTGCCAAATAGAATATTTACTAAGAAATCTCAATGTAACCATAGACACATAGCTTGGTGTGTGTGTGTGTGTGCGTGCGTGCGTGTGTGCGTGTGTGTGTGTGTGTGTGTGTGTGTGTGTGTGTGTGTGTGTGTGTGTGTGTGTGTGTGTGTGTGTGTGTGTGTGTGTGTGTGTGTGCTCTGTCTTCTCGATCCCCAGTGAGTCGTGGTGGATGGCTGCTTATACTGAGCCAGGATCCTCTGGAGGTTTCTTCCTGTTAAAAGGGAGTTTTCCTCTCCACTGTCGCTGTATGCTTGCTTAGTATGAGGATTGCTGTAAAGTCACTGACACTAGTCAGTGATTTGATGCAATTTGCTGGGTTCCTTATATAGGAAACATTTTTTTCTGATTGGCTTAATGAACTGACCTGAATTGGAATGTTTATTATGTAAAGTGCCTTGAGATGACTCTTGTCGTGATTTGGCGCTATATAAATAAAATTGAATTGAATTGAATTATCTGGCTTTTCTAATACAAATATTTCCCTGTCTGTTTTCTATCAGCAGCTTATGCAGGATATAGGGGTAGAAGACTACATTCATGTTCAGCCGGTATGTTAAAGAGCAAATTGCAGGTAACATTTTTTTTCTAATTCATACAAAGTGCTGTCCAAAAAACCCTATTTGAAATGATTATTGTGGATATTTAGTCTTAAAGGTATAGCAATCAACGTTTCAGAAGAACCGCCATCTCAACGTTTTTTTTTAAATGCACATGTGCACCCCTCTACCAGTCCGTGGAGCATGCTTGTGCACACTCTGTTAACAAGTAGCTGCCGGCTTTGCATCACCTGTTGACTGTAGCAAATTCTTTTTTTCCACAATGTCAGATTCTCCACCGGTAAGTTATAATCCATTAGGTATTACGAGCAGCTCCATAGCTAACTATAGCATTACAAAAAGTTGTATTGTTTTGCTGATTGGTTTAGAGCTTTCCTGAGGAAAGTCTTGTTGGTTCCGATGCAGACTACGAGCCCATGTCCGGTCCATCCCGACCAAGATTCAGGAATAATAAAGAGAATAAGAGAAGAGTCGAGCTGGTTTCTGGGTCGGATCCAGCACACAGAAGCCTGCATGAGCTTCAGAATAGAACGACAAGTGTCTTTCTCTCAGCTTAGGGAGCCAGTCAAGTTGCTTTCTGGGTTGGAATCAGATCAGAACCATCTGGGACCTACAGGAGAGGATCATGCACAGCTTTTAAAAATACCAGCTCGACTGGCTCGCTGGTTTCTGGGTCGGATCCAGCTCACAGAAACCTGCATGAGCTCCAGAATCTGATCACGAGTCTCTCTAAGCACTAAACTATGCTATGTGAATGGATATTAACGAGTATGAGACAGCTGACAGACACTCACTAGTTTATTATTGTCAAGTATTACTATTATCTTAACTGACCGATACCATTTTAATTGTTTGGTACATGATAGTAATCTGTACAATATTGTGATGTCAGCATGACAGTTTAGGCTAGCACCGTTAACTCCCAAGCTGATCCCCTGCTGTTTCTCCCCACATCGCAGCACAATCTCTGCTTTGGCCGATGGTTTCTCCCACTGGTCTGTCTCTGCTCTCTGGGGTGTGTAGCAGACTCTTAACTTTATGGTTTTGGTCCATCAGAAGTAGAATTATAAACATTTAAAATGTCCTCTGTGTCAGAGCCGGCATTAGAGAGATATAAGGAACCACCTTTCGTCAAGCTTTTTGACAGGTCTATTGTTCTTTGAGCTTTATGCCCCCCGGCCCCCACCCCCACCCCCCCAAGAAAACCATTCTTTGTCAAACTTGACAGGTGTATTGTTCTTTGACCTTTTGTGATGTAATCTTTAATGACCCTATATGTCAAGAAATGAATTGATGACTGTTGTGTAATGATGCATGAAGTTATTGATTGTAGTCCCCTTTTGTCAAGATGTATATTGATGATCTGCTTTGATGTATTCAGTCTGCACCACTTCACGTCAAGTTAGGATTGATAACTCTTTTGTGTTAGGATACCTTACCCCACAGTTCCCACAGCCCCTCCCTTTCATACGTGAGACCCTCCAACCCTGCACACACACACACACACACACACACACACACACACACACACACACACACACACACACACACACACACACACACACACACATTTAAAGCACTTCCCTCTTTCGGAAAATGCCTGACTCTCTCTAAGACAAGTAAAGAATTTAGGGTTACCAACTCTAAAGATGGGCGGACACTGTGCGACTTTTTCACTCATAGCACTCAGCTTCAGCTCAAACTGTACGACTTCCTCGCAGGATAGATCTCACGAGTCATGCGCTCACAATGTACGACCCAGTTCTTGGATGCGATCTGACTGCTCACACTGTACATCTGGTAGCAACACGTCGGCCCTAAAAATATGCTAACAATAGCAGTTTTTACACAACACATCAGCCTGTTGTCCTTCGGGAGCGCTGCAGGAGGACACACATGGGTTTATGGGGGTTGGATGAGGAAAACGAAATAAAGAAAGTAAATCTGTGTTTTGTGATCTGTTTAATTTGACATGAACACGACAAACACGCTTTCTTGACAATCTTTGTGAGTAAAAAAAATGTGGAGAAACAAAAACGAACAACGTGTGTTATTAGGGAAATAGCGGGCGAGCGGAGTTGATGCAGGATTGAGCAAGCGCCGTGAGCGGTTCTGATACTTTTTGGGTCGCAGCTGCTCGCAGCGCCGCTTCAACAGTGCGATACCCTCACGAGGGACGAGCAAAATATTAAACATGCCAGAAGTTTGTGCGAGCTCACGACTGCTGAGCGGTAGCTGGTCACGTGGTGTTAATCGCCTCTCGTAACCCCCTGTATACTACACGACGCTCAGTGCAAAACTCGCCCCGATCTTGTGGATTCTCGCACGAGTGGAAAATTGGCTCAAAACAGTGAAAAAGTCGCACATTGTACACCCGGCTTAAACCATTCAGCATCCATACAGACATTTGTCTCAGCCACCCCTCTCCTACCCTCCTGTCCTTATCCTAGTGTTAAATTCACAACAACGGGAGTCACCATACATCCATAGAGACAATTGTCACCTCAGCTCACTTACCTAGACAAAGCATCGACTTACCTTTGTTCTGTAAATGCATCCAATACATGGGAATCAGTTGTAGGGGTTGTTTCCATGCAACTAAAGCCCTTTTCAGATAGACATTCTGGAATATGTGTGGACAATTCAATCCAGTTTTTAACCGGAACTGTGTTTTCAGACTAGGGTTGTCACGGTATGAAAATTTAACCTCACGGTTATTGTGACCAAAATTATCACGGTTTTCTGTATTATCGCGGTATTTTTTAAACGGTGTTGCATATGTTCAGAAAGCATTGATAGTCCTGTTCTACACAAACTGAAATAGTTCTGAAAAGGTTTAACAGTGTTTATTAAACCTAAAATAACACAAAGCCTTAGCAAAAGTGCAACTTTTCACAAGTAAAGGAACAAATAGCTTCTTTTTCTGGAACATGTTACAGTAGTCAGTGCAGGTTTAAATTATACAAATCCAAACATTCGAAACATAAACAATATGTAAACAAATCAAAGAAACACCACTTGTTTTCTCATATACTTGTTTTCTTCATTATCAAAATGAAAATCTAAAACTCCAGTCCACACTTGACTTGAGCTCTGTACAAGTCAACCTTAAAAAAATATGTATTTAAAATAAATAGCCACTTTAAACAAATTACTAAAATAACTACTACACTATGTAATCAAATCCAAATGTTCAAGTATAAATGGCATTGAATAAGTAAACAAATCAATGACAAGGAACTAATTGTATATTTCTCTTCATCATCAACAAATAAGATGCTTCATCCAGCAACAGGGTGTCCGTGACACGGTTTAAATGCTGGCAGAGGATGCTGCCGCTGCAGTTTATAGTGACTCGTTGCATTCTCCCTCAACCAAAAGTCCTCACGTCATGCATTTAAGCTAAAATGCTAATGTTAACTTACCTTGCACTGGCTGTAGGGACGTGGGTGATGGTCACTCAGATGTGCCATTAGATTTGAAGTGTTGCTGCCTTTTGCAGACACTTGTTTCCTGCACGTTCTGCAAACGGGATAGCCGTCTTCTATTAACTGTCCCTCAGCATTTTTCAGAAATCCAAAATATGCCCATACTTCCAATTTAGTCTTCTTTGAGGGCTGATGGATGTCCTGGGTGCTGCCGTCTCCTCCTTCGGCCGTTATTTCAGCTTCAAAGTTGTGGTGCCGTTGCAAACTAAAAAGTGCATGTGTGCGCCGCGGGAACTTCAGCTGAAGCGACGGTGGCTGGTAAGGGTCATCGCGCCGAAACCGCGGCCACGGTAAACCCACCGAGATAATATAGTTTTTTAAAAACTGGACGGTTATTTTTATTGTCAACTTTTTTACCGGGGTTTACCGCTATACCGGTTACCGTGACAACCCTATTTCAGACACACTACTTTTGTACCGGAACTTGTCCTTTCGGCTGCCTTCACACAGCAGGGAAAAGTTCCAGATGTCGGGAGGTGGGAGAAATAGTGCGGTGGGAGTACATGCGTCATTTACTCAAACAAAGCCATTCTGTCAAACATGACAGACAAAGAGATAGAATTCCTCTCACTGATCGGACTTATGTTAAGCATAATTCTGCGCACACAAAGACGCACAAGAGACCAGGATGATGAAGCTCAATTGTTAAAAGGAATCACTGAAGCGGTGTGATGCGCTCCGTCGCGCGGAGACAGTACCGTAGGAGGCGAGCTGCTACAGCAGCGGGCTATCTAGGTGCGCACAGCGTCCCCCGGTCCCCTCCGCCTCCCCCTCCTCCCTGTCCGGAACTCGACCTCACCAGTCTGAAGCAGCCACCTTGTCCGTAACAAGTCCGGACCTGTTACTAGGGGCTTCGTCCGGTTAAATTACAGAAAACGTTATCCGGATGTTTGTATTCAGACACATAGGTCTTACGGACAGAGTCCGGAACATTTCCGTTTTTCATGACCTGTCTGAAGGGGGCTTAACAGCTCCTTCTCTTTCTAAGCAGGAGGTATTTGGGTGGACAGGCTCAGTTCACCAGATTCAAGACATCAACCAAGCACATTCCATTTAGGTTGGCTTTGCATGTAAATCAAGGCATCAGCAGTCAAAGCTCAGCCCCCCACCCCCACCTCCATCCCCCCATCAACCAGTGACAGCTTCCACTTGTAAACTAATGCAGCAAACAGTCATCTGACAATGCTCTGCCAGATAATGCTGGGGGCATCAGTTTACAATGAAAGAAAGAAGTTCCCCTTTTAAGGCTAGTTGATCATTTATAACCATTCACCAAACACATTTTACAACAGAAGAAGTCATCATTACACACACACACACACACACACACACACACACACACACACACACACACACACACACACACACACACACACACAGAGGACTCCTTTCATCCGGCCAACCCCCTCTCCTCCCCACCTTTTCCACAGCAGCAGAGAGCCTCTTTAATCAATCACAACCCACTTGTGTCACACATCTCTCCTTTACTGGGGCAGCAGTAGCTCAGCAGGTTGAGCGGGTAGGTTGTCTAGTAATTGGAAGGTTGCAGGTTCGTTCCCAGCTCCGGACAGATAATTCTGCTGTTGTGTCCTTGGGCAAGACACTTAACCCACCTTGCCTGCTGGTGGTGGTCGGAGGGACCAGTGGCGACCGGTGGCGCCTGTGCTCGGCAGCCTCGCCTCTGTCAGTGCGCCTCAGGGCAGCTGTGGCTACATCGAAGCTCATCACCATCAGTGTGTGAATGTGTGTGTGAATGGATGAATGATACACTGTAGTGTAAAGCGCTTTGGAGTCCTTACTCTGAGAGGCACTATACAAGTGTGGGTCATTAAAACATGATTAAAATGTTCAGAATTCAAATCTAGGCTCTGTCACGCTGGAGGGGGCTTGGAGCGCGTCGCAGAACCAGAGTGCGTTGGCATACAGACATAAAATTAACGCAGTAAAATATAAAGCATTTTATTTAAACATTCATTCATTATTTTACAACCACAGAGAGCCGCATCAGATGGGTGGAAGAGCCACAGTATAACTAGTGGGAAAAACCGTGTCGGATCCATTATCTGAAGCACACCGCGATGTCAGTTAAGTAGAAGAATTTACTCAAACTCCACTTTCCAATGTTTTATCAATCTACCAACATCTAATCTATTTTTTTTAGCCGCAATTGTTGTGTCATCCGACAGTGAATGGGATGGCGAAATCCCTCTTTCTCAATTAGAACGCGAGACACCCCACCACCACCACCACCACCAACCCCGCAAGATGCATTTAGCCAGCTCGACAGAGCTTTGAGCAAACTCAGTAAGTGATTTTTATACGTAATTTAATAACATGATATATCCCTTTCAGCTGAGAAATATCTTATTTCTCCAGAAGGGCAGGGAGAGAACAGACACGATCAGGAACGCCCCTCGCAGCAATACGCCACGAGTCAAGACTTTATCCCACCCACACCTCAACACGGCTGTGACGAGGGGGTAGTGTCGCAGCCAGATCAGCTGCCTGTGACCAGTGATCAAGACTCAGCTCCATGCCGTCCCGCCGCTGCTACACAGAGACCTGGTAAGTAATCAGAATAAAGTGTTTAATAAAGTTTTTATTAAAAGATGATGATTCATTCATACTCTCTATTTCTCCATCCAGAATTACGTCGGAGGAGGAATCAGCTCACTTGTCTTCAAAGAACGAACCCGTATGAAAATGGCCTACATGCTTTTCAGATCTCCTTCGGGCTTATGAACATTGTGGGCAATGTTCTGTCTCTGTGAGGATTAAAAGAGAGAGAAGAAAGAGGACCAAGGATTTTTTTTTCATTCATCAAGTTTATAGTAGGTTTTCTCTTTGTATCATGAGTCATACGCCCAGGGCCAGATTAAGACTTCGTTGTACCCTGGGCAACAATATTCAAGGGCCCCATTATCACGACCCAAAGATCACCATAATATGGTCACATACAGAATATTTTACTGTAATATGCAGTAAATATACTCAATACTTGAATGCCTGACTTCACGTAACCCGCTCAGGGTAACCTTTGACCCACCTTGTGTGGACTGACCAATGAGGAGGGTCTTAACTTGAGGCTCTCTCTTCATTGGTCAGTCTGCATGAGACTGACTCTCAACTGACGTTCAAAGTCGTAGGCAGCGAAGCGTCTCTGTGCAGCGCAAAAGCCCGGGTGGACAGTTTGTTTAATGTAGGGTGATCATATTTTCATTTCCAAACAAGAGGACAGGGGATCTGTGCCTATGACGTCACACTATGGCAACGCCACACAAACCATGTTGGGACCCATTTTTTGTAAGAACTAAATTAATATCAGATTCTGCCAATAAAAGGGCTCTAAAACAATAAATACTTAGCATATTTACTGCAAAATCTCGTTTTTCTGCTTTAGTGCTGCAACAAGGTTTTATTAATAATAAATTATAACTTTTGTTTTACTACAGCATCGGTAAGCTTCCTGTGCACAGATTATCAAGGATGCTTGTTTCAGCTGTGAGATTAGACGATAGGATCAATGATCAAATAAATTGTCACAGACTCCATGGAAACTTTCAGAGAATCCACAAATAGTGGCTTTCAGATGGTTTTGTTACTTTTTGCAAGTTTAGAAAAGAAGCAGATGAGACAGCATGTCTGATAATTTAGTTTTTCATCTGATAATATTAGAACATGTCAGCGATGTCTGAGGAGCTTTTATAAACACTGTATAACTAATACTCCTGGAGAGGGTATGGATTACACAGAGGCTTCTGGGGAGCCCAGTTATGGGGGTGGGGTGGTGGTGGTGGTGGTGTGTGTGTGTGTGTGTGTGGGGGGGGGGGGGGTCATTTTGCCTTGGCCCCCAAAATGTCTTGAAACGGCCCTGGCTGTGTGACTGAGTTTTGAAGGTGATCTGAATTGTATCAGATATATAAATATGACATGTGTGTAACTTATTGCTTTATACAGGTAAAAATGTGTAGTGGAGATAAATCTACCTACATTTTTCTTTTCAACACTTTGTTTTGTTTTCTTGTTTTTATTTAACTATTTCCTGCCCTGTCTGTCTCTCATCTTCCTGCATCTCCTCTAAACTCTCCAGAAAAGCTGCTGCCTGGATTCTTACTTTTTCACCTCATCAGTTACTTTTGAGCAGATCAAAGGGATCTCCTGACCGCAAAGCGGAGTGCGTGTTTCGATGTTGCGTCAGTGAGATGAAATCACCGCAGCACAGGTGATGAGCTCCGCAGTAGCAGAGCGCCAGGCACAAATAAGACAGAAAGTAGAGAACATGTGCGGACATGAACGATCGTGTGCTAATTATAGTTTATTGGTTGCGCCACTTTGAGAATGGACCGTGCGCTGGACGCAGCAGCCTGGAGCGCTGCGCACCGATCATCGCTCTGCCGCTCTCTGCTGAAAAGAGTCCATGAATGATAATATAGTAATATAGGTAGAAAACTTTTTTCCGGCTCACCTGAATGTGAAGGATATACAGCTCCCCCATCCGTGCTCCTGGATGAAAAGCCGGACATTTTCATCAATACAAGAACCCGGACATCCAGGACAGAGTGAAAAGCGGACATGTCCAGGGAAAACAGGACGTACAGTCACACTAGTTTAATATCAAGCGGGAGATTACAGATACAGTAATTTGCTCGTGCCCTTGCTGCCCTGGGCCCTTTAGAGTTTGTGGGCCCTGGGCAATTGCCCAGTTGCCCATATGGTTAATCCGGCCTTGCATACGCCTGAATATTGTGATTTGCTACCGGATTGGTTCGATCTGAGTGGACTTTCAGATTTGGATGATGATGAATTAGCTGCAAATAATGGGATTTTAGATAGAATTCTAGCTAGCTTGCCAAACTCCTCCTCGTCCTTCAGATGAGGCCGAAGAAATTCTATTAAATTCAGATCCGCCATCTCCACAAACTTTAGATTAAATTCGGAGGCAAATAGAACAATCACACGATGTTAACCATACACCTGAATACAATAATTTGCTGCTGCCGGATTGGTCTGATTGAAGCGGACTTTCAGATCTGAGTGAAGTAGAGGATAAATTAGCTTCAAATGATGACATTTTAGATCGAATTCTAGCAGGGGCGTAGCACCAAATTCTGGGCCCTAGGTACAAGTCTTCTAGGTGGGCCCCCATGCTCAATTACTTAATATCTCTCTTACACATTTTTTGTCATGCACAAAAATCCTGGAATTTATTTTCCAGTAAATGCTCACTGACGGGTCTTCATGTTAGCAAAATCACTTATGAGATCTTTAAAGTCCAATCCTTTGGCTAATTGGCTTTCAATAGGAAGAAGAGCTAGGCTGTTCAGTCTATCCTGGGACATTGTTGATCTCAAATAATTTTTCACCAGTTTCAGTTTGCTGAAAGCCCGTTCACCCCCAGCAACAGTCACAGGTAGTGTGCAAAATATCCTCAGTCCAATACAAACGTCTCCAAAAATGCTCTGTAATTGCATCCTGTATAGATGGCATTAAGCAGCTCAAGAGGAGACCGAATGTGTGGAAATGTGGCACCATATATTATTCTCAGGTGTAGCATCTCATTCTCAATTTCAGCTGTGAGATCCTTGTAATATTTTCTCATCAGTGCCTGGTATGATATCTTCATCTGCTCTTCAGTCATGTCTGTCATGGTTCATGATGTTAAGCCTTGCTGATAAATATTGATATATTAAATACATATGCCATGAAATAAACCAGGTTCTCTCTGTGAATGTAATGTACTCTAAATTTTATAATCCCTGCATTATCAGCCAAATTATAAGATTGTCCATTTTCAAGATCAAATATAAAGAAATTTAAAACAGGCTTAAAATATCTAACCAAGTCAATAACAATCCTCTAACACCAGTGTCATCATGCTATACGAAAAACAGTGGCAGCTTCTCATTCCTGAGATTACCACGAATCCATCGATACCAAGTTTGTCCTGGTCCATGACTGGGAAGGAGCTGAAATATCCACACAGAGTGAACCTGTTTTTACTGCGAGGTCCGCGAATTAATTGGCGGCGGCCGCCCGCGATAATAATTCTGATTAATATATATATATTAATTAGTGTTATCACTGATAACACTAATTAATTTATATTTGATCTTGATGGTGAAACTAAAGGTGTTTAACACTGAACACCTAACATGAATGCAGCTTCTGAGAGCTAGCTAATATCAGCTAAAACTGTGTTCAACTGCTGCTGCTCACCTTCCTTCTACTTGCTTCTGTTCAATTAACTTTTTCTCCTTCTCCTTCTTTTCTTTTCTTTTCTGGAAGCCAGATTTCCCTTTCTTGGGAAAAGACATGACTGACTCTCCTGCCTCCAGCTCTGGCTGTCGGCATCATGTCTCATTTGCTGTACATGCGTCAGTGCAGCCCCTGGCCGCAGGTGTGGACTAAACCACTTTGCACATTTTTAAGGGGTGATAGATGCCTCAGAGATTATTCAGTTATTATTTTTAAGGCGAAATTCTGTTTCTTAACCTCTTTATCCAGGTAAAGGGAAGTTTATTAAGACATTAAGTAAGTTGGGGGGAAAAAACAACAACAATAAAACATTTTTATTCAAAGCTGTCTCAGAGCCCCTCCCTGCAGTGGGCCCTGGGTAAACGGTAGCCCCCCCCCCCCCCCCCCCCCTCCCCCCCCCCCCAGTCCAACGCCCCTAAATTCTAGCCTGCCAAACTCCTCCTTCAGATGAGGCCGAAGAAATTCTAATAAACTTGTCAGCGCCTTCTCCTCATACTTTAGATGAAATTCTGAGGCAAATAGAACAATCATATGATGTTAACCAACAAGGGGGCGGGAGCAATAATCTCAATAATTCCAATGATGCTTTTAATCAGCGTGAAATTAGAGAAAACTTATCTTTTTCAATAAACCACGGAATCACAGACCCTGCAGAGTTTTCTCTCAAAGTTATAGATATATGAAATAGATTTGCTGAAAGGGGAAGTCAGATCGCTCATGCAAATGATAGGATTCAGTTTGAAATCAACACACAGCATTCAACTCACCAAATTAACTTTAATTATGACGGAGCAAATATGATGCAAAATTTTCAGCTATTTTTCGACAAATTAGTCCAATCGAATGAAGCGCTGGCAGCTGACTATGATTTTAATTTCAGACTGCAGGTGGTGAATAATCCATCCGGTGGTGGGAAACAAAAAATTGAGAGTATTCTTGATCAGGAATTAGTGGAGAAAAAGCGATTTCATCTCGTTTCACCCCCCGAGACCGATCAAGCCTTGTGTTTCGCGTTCAGCTTAGCCGGGCTGTTAATCCCCGCAGCGACAGATACAGAGTTAATGGATGTGGCAAAAAATATTTTTTACGGCCCCCAGCTCGTCTAGGAGATGACTGTATTGAGGGCGTAAAGAAAGATATGTGAATTACCGGACCAAACCAAGGTTCACTCTCTTAGAGGAGTTTATTAACTAAAAATCACTGCTTTATGCAGGCAAAGACAAAATGAATACAAAACCAAAAGGACGTCCACACTGGGGAATTAACAATACTAATCAGAAGGATCATCCAATACTGGGAAAACAACGCTAATATCTATAAACACACAACGCCGGTACTACTCCGGGAAAACTAAAGGAATGAGATAAACACAAAAAGCTCCACCAAAAGGGTGAGCTGAACTCTTTAACGAGAAGACAAAACGAGCTCTGGCTCCTTGGAAGTGTACCACACAGGTAATCAAAACGAAGACTTTAACGTCTGGTTTACTAGGAGGGACAAAAGAGGAACACTCGTTTTAACACCAGGCCTCTGCTCAGCTTCCCTCCTCGAATGACAGAGGGAGCTGTCTTTTATAGGAAGCTCCCTGATTCAAGAATTAGCAACACCTGGCTCAGCTAGAGCCAGGAGAACAGGCAGGAGCGCTGAGGCCATCTTGTGGCCACAAAACGGACAGCGTCCGTAACACCCTCCCCCTCAAAACAACTAAAATTTATTTTTGTTGTTGCCACTAAAACAAGAGCGCTCCCACTAACTAACTAGAGAAAAAAACCAGCTAACTAACTAACTAACTAACTAAATCCCTGGATCTCGGAAGGCGGGCTGATTAAACACTTTAAAATCACGCTGCACTGATCCTCAGCGCTGCGGAGTGTTCCCGAGATGGTAGCTTTCGCTACCAACACTAGCCTTAGAGGAGATCCTCACAGCTAAACTAAAAACAAGATCTCTACTAGGGAGCCTCAATCTGGGTGGCATCAGGATAGCGCGTCAGCCATCATGTTGTCCGCCCCCTTCTTGTGGCGGACTTCGATGTTGAACTCCTGGAGGAGGAGAGCCCATCTCATCAGACGTTGATTGGCGTTGAACATGCGGTGGAGGAAGGTCAGCGGGTTGTGATCTGAGAAAACAACAGTGGTGAAATGGTTGCAGACATATACATGAAAATGTTGTAGGGACCAAATTAAAGCCAGAGTTCCCTTTTCTATTGTAGAGTAGTTGCGTTGTGACTGGTTGAACTTCCTGGAGAAATAGCAGACGGGGTGATCAAGTCCGTTAGCATCCTCTTGGAGAAGAACAGCTCCTGCTCCGGCGTCAGAGGCGTCAACCTCGATTTTAAAGGGCCGGGACAGATCAGGAGCAGCCAGGATCGGTGCAAAACACAAGATTCCTAAGAAAAAGTAAAACCTGGTGACAGACTGGGGTCCAAGAAAAAGGAAGATTAGTGACAGGATTAGAGTTACCAGCAGCGAGTTAAAATAAGGTCGGAGAGTTTGTCCGTTTTCTGAGCTGTGACCAAAGCATTATAGCTTAGAGGAAAATTTACAGCAACCTGGGGCTTCATAACAGCAGTGGTATCTGCAACGGAGTTGTCGTCTGACAGGAAAGGATGCAACACAGAATCACGGAGGGTTATCTCCAGATCCTTTTTAGCTTGCGCTCTAGTTAGCACACAAGCAGGCAGAGGGCCTGCACTATCATGAACTTCGGGTTCTAAAATGAGTTCAGGCAGAGGTACGACCAAACCTCCAGCAGCATCGTTCCCTAAAATCAAATCAACTCCCTTTGTAGGGCGTTCGTTCAACACCCCAACCAGAAAATCACCTGAGACTAAGGGGCAGGTCAGTTTAATGTGGTGCATTTCGGCCGAGATAGCTCCCATCTCGACACCTTGTAGTAACACCGAATAGCCAGCTTGGCTATTTTTAGAAAACGATAACAAGCTTCGTTTTATTAAAGTTAGGGAAGCTCCTGTATCTCTCAAAATAACAACTTTTGAGTCGGCTTCAGAACCCGGAAGAGAGACAAAACCCTCTGAAAGGAATGGCTCATAGCAGGGATTCGGTTTTTAGCGCTAGCTTCTTCGCAACACTCTATTTCGGTTCTGACCTTATTTGGAGAACTTCCGGCTCTACGGTTCTTCAGTTTCAAGGAATAACAATCACGGATGACGTGGCCACGTTTATGGCAGTAAAAACACTCTGGTTTTTTGGGATTTGAGTTTGGAGTTAGTCTTACACTGGGTCTGAATGCACGGTTCGCGTCAGTACGAATCTCTCTGACCCGGTGAGAGAGGGAGAACTCATCGGCGAGGAGAGCAGCCTCAGAGAAGGAATTCACCTTCTGTTTGTTTAAATAAAGAACCAGTCTTTCGGGAAGATGTCGTTTGAACTCTTCAATTAATATAAGCTCCTTTAGTTCAGCAAATGAGGAGACATGAGAAGCAGTGCACCATTTCTCAAATAACACAGACTTTAAATGGGCATACTCAACATAGGACTGATTTACCTGTGGTTTTTCGAATCTGAAGCGTTGTCTGTAAGCTTCAGGAAGTAGTTCATACGCTGTGAGCACAGCAGATTTCACCTTGTCATAACTTGCTCCATCTGTTGGAGACAGAGCGGATACCACCTGAAGGGCCTTACCTGTTAACTTGCAAGTCAAGAGGAGAGGCCAGACCTCGCGAGGCCACTGCAGCGTCGCAGCGATCCGCTCAAAGGCAAGGAAGTAGCCGTCCACTTCTGTCTCCCGGAACTGGGGCAGTAGCGTGATGCATTTACTAACATCAAAAGGCGGAGTCCGCAACAACGGACTGGCGGGTTCCACTGGATCCGGGCGAACTCCCGTATGGGAGGCAGTCGAGTCATCAGGGTCCTGAGAGGAAGTCCAAGCCGCGTCAGGAACGGGCTTCTTATTTCGCAGCTCGATCTCGAGCATTTTAAGCTGAGTTTTGGCATCCAGTCTCTTTAAGTCCAACTCATGGCGTAACCGCCGTTCGAGAGCGCGTTCATCAGCCTCAATGCGCAGGCGAGCGAGCCGGAGTTTCAGGCGAGCTCCACTGAATGGAGAAGTCGAAGGACTCTGATCTGGTGACGGTGAGCCGGAAGAGTATTCTTCTGGTTTGACCTTTTTCTCTGGAGTCACCGGAGGCGATGAAGGGCGTGAGCCGGTTTCGGAAGGAGGCGGAAGGATCTCTTGAGCCTCCAAATAGTCCACAACGAACTTCCGTAGAGCGTCTTTTGGGAGCGATTTCGGGACAACCAGATCGAAGTGGGCAGCTACTTCCTGCAGGTCGGCTTTTCTGCAACGCTCCAGCAGCCGGCGCGAGGGAGCCTCCACAAAAGCCCGCAAGTTAAAGGTTGCCATGGTGATGTCCGCTCCACCTCCAAGAGAGAAAAACAAGGTTAGTCCAGAAAACACAAATAGATGTAAAAACCGGGCATAAATGTACAAAAACGACAAATAAATCCCGGACGAGCCCCCACTCTTTTACGGCCCCCAGCTCGTCTAGGAGATGATGGTATTGAGGGCGTAAAGAAAGATATGTGAATTACCGGACCAAACCAAGGTTCACTCTCTTAGAGGAGTTTATTAACTAAAAATCACTGCTTTATGCAGGCAAAGACAAAATGAATACAAAATCAAAAGGATGTCCACACTGGGGAATTAACAATACTAAACAGAAGGATCATCCACTACTGGGAAAACAACGCTAATATCTATAATCACACAACGCCGGTACTACTCCGGGAAAACTAAAGGAATGAGATAAACACAAAAAGCTCCACCAAAAGGGTGAGCTGAACTCTTTAACGAGAAGACAAAATGAGCTCTGGCTACTAGGACGTGTACCACACAGGTAATCAAAACGAAGACTTTAACGTCTGGTTTACTAGGAGGGACAAAAGAGGAACACTCATTTTAACACCAGGCCTCTGCTAAGCTTCCCTCCTCGAATGACAGAGGGAGCTGTCTTTTATAGGAAGCTCCCTGATTGAAGAATTAGCAACACCTGGCTCAGCTAGAGCCAGGAGAACAGGCAGGAGCGCTGAGGCCATCTTGTGGCCACAAAACGGACAGCGTCCGTAACAATATTCATCATCAAACCAGGCTTTCCATTCAAACCCCCGTTTCATTCAGCGATGGGATTCAATTTGAAAATATTGTTCAAAGAAAATTTGTCATTTTTTTCGGAACCGACAAAGTCATTTCTAAATTTGAAACAGATTTTGCCGACCGTTCGAACCCGTTGTTTCTTTTGCTGCTGAATCACCACTATTACGGCATAACAATATTAAAGGTTTTTAGGCGTTAAATCTTTTTGTTCTTGGTGTTTTAACCCCCTATCAGACAATGAGTGAGCATCATTGTGCATGGTTTTGCCCTGTGTGTAATAGCAATTTATGCAAATGAACAGAAACCTCGCTCATTACATGTTCTGATTGTAATCGGATATGTCAAAATTTAATTTGTTTTCAAAAACATAAAACACCTGTTTACAGACCTCAAGCAGACAGGGCTGTTTCTCCTAGCGAATTGCTTAAAAAATGCATGAGTTGTAAGCGTGTTTATTATATCGCTATGGGTAAAACCAATTCAGACCATGTTTGTCCTACAACCAAATGCACCATCTGCAAACAACTGCCGGTCCACAGTAATCAGTGCTTTATTCAGCTTGAAAAAAAGGATGAAAGATTAACGGATAAAGTCATTTATTAATGACACGGAAACATTTTAGGATCAGAAAGGTGTGCATACACTGTTTTTGATCTGCGCAAAATCCGATTCAGGCGAGATTTGAGAAAAATACGGCGTGGGGTGCATACAAGATTTCATCATGCAGATGAGGCGGCCTAAATTCAGCAATTATACATTTATTGCTCACAACGCCGGAGGATTCAACGCCTATTTAATCCTGAGAGCCATGATCCAATTAAAATTTGTACCCGAAAATAGTCTCATACAAGGCTGCAAGATCCTATGTTTTTCTGATCCAGATTTTGGCTTAAGATTCATAGATTCGCTAAGTTTTCTCATGATGAAACTAGCTAACCTCCCCGCGGCTTTGGGATTTTCAGATTCATCCAAAGGCTTCTTTCCTCACAAGTTCTCTAGTGAGGAGAATTTGAAATTTGAACTACATCGGGGCTTATCCTCCTGTCTCCGATTTTGGCTTTGATCAAATGTCTCCGGAGCAGAAAAATACATTTTTAGAATGGTACACACAAGTGAGTAAGCAGCAGCTTTTTGATTTTAAGAAGGAAGCGCTGTTTTACTGCAGGAACGATGTGGAGATTCTGCAGCGATGGAAGAGCTTGTGGCCTGTTGCGTTTTACAGCCGGACGAGGTCTCTCACAATAATCTTTGTACACCCTGTGTGGAACTGCGAGGTTGAGCACTGCCCAGTCGTTATAGGAGAGAACCGCTGAATGTGATAAATATGGCTTAAGAGGTTTGTCCTCAGCCACATCATGGATTAGACACAGCTCCTTAGTGTCATAGCTGAACCGGTACCCAAAACTACCGGTATAGCAGTAAGGTTTCAGCAGCCATATTTGCTCCAAGGACTCTACCGCCAAAAGGAGGAAGCTGAACTCTACACTTGTAGAATGTAGATTTGCAGGGAGCACCACCCTCGGCAGGCAGCTGATGGATCGCTAAGGATTTTTCACAGAGCAAGGTCTGTGATAGCGGCGACGGCGTGTCCACACTCTCCTCTTTCATCTCCTTCTCCTCTCAGGTAGAAGTTGAAGCATCGGTTGTAGACACTTCATCCACCTCGCCTTGCTTCACCATTTTCTTAGAGGTATTTCTTTGGCCTTTCACCATTCTGATACATTCTCAGTCTGTCCGCTGAGATGGATCCGAGCTTTTAAAGAGGCAAGCAGGGTTGGAGGGAGGGATGTGGGGTATTACGTATGAAAGGGAGGGGCTGTGAGAACTGTGGGGTAAGGTATCCTAACACAAAAGAGTTATCAATCCTAACTTGACGTAAAGTGGTGCAGATTGAATACATCAAAGCAGATCATCAATATATATCTTGACAGAAGGGGACTACAATCAATAACTTCATGCGTCATTACACAACAGTCATCAATTCATTTCTTGACATATAGGGTCATTAAAGATCATATCACAAAAGGTCATAAAACAATACACCTGTCAAGTTTGACGTAAGGTGGTTTGGGGGGGGGGGCATAACGGTCAAAGAACAATAGACCTGTCAAAAAGCTTGACGATAGGTGGTTCCTTATATCTCTCTGGCATTAGAATCCATATTTTTCTCTGGATTAAGCTAACTGGACTCCCTCAGCTGACGTCACTTGGTTTGGCAAAGAAAATCATTTCCTCACAATAACAACTCTAAAAGCCTAAATAATTTATGTTTGTGTAAAAAAAAATGTTTTAAAATGTGTTTCTATTATGTTTCTCTAAAAATTGGTTCATGGGAGTCTCTAACCTACAATTTGCTCTTTAAACTCTGAGTGACTGATCATGTTTTAAAAATAAATAAAAGTAGCTTCCCTGTCAACTTGGTCTTAAAATGGATTATGGCACATTTATTTTAGATTTTTGTCCATTCAAACCTTTGACCTCTCCCTAGAGACTCCACAGACAGGATAAAGAAGAGCATGTGAGCCCGGGGCCTTCAAGCATTTTCTATATCAACAATGCAGCTGTGACTGCTTTGATTGGAGGAGACAATGGGTGATTAGAAGGAACAAACCCAACTGATTATAGCCCCACAGCTCTCATTTAGCTGCTGGAGGTTTTCTCTGCTTCACGAAGGTGCGTCGGTAGTCACACGTTTGTGTGGAAGCACGGGAACAGACGTACAATTCCACCCTAACTCTGTACACGCTCGCACTCCTGTCACCCAGGTGGATGAAGGAACACAGTCTCTCCCTGTCCATTGATTTCTGAAGGCTTTACACGTTCTTCTATTTTTTTCTTTGATTATTAATTCACAGAAGCAAATGAGGAACCCCCGGTGCTTTTAAATCTCACCCAGCTCGCTGTCATCAAACATTGCACCCTGTTGAGGTGACGGAAAACGGTAATCATATGTGTTTTCATCATGTTATGATGTTAACATATTGGACATGGTAAATTCAATAAAACAAACACCTAAACATGATTGGGTAGAAAAATGCTGATAGTTTAGGGATGTTCTCAGGCTGAAAGGATATAAATTAAGAAATATTTTTTAAATTATTAATTTATCAACTCATTTAATTTATACATTGTCATGATCTTGTCCTTTTTTGCATCACAATATTTTGTGTAACTGGGAGGTTTTGTCCAGATTGGTTCTAGTTTGGAGGTTTTAACATTGTTGTTCAAATGTAAACGGAACTCGAATCAGCTCTTGGTTAAACGACATGTTTATAATCAGTTTAGTTGCACACAAAACTGAAGTAAAAATCCGTTCTGGTTAAAACATCAATTACAACCTTTTTTAAAGTTATAGTAATTTAGTTTGGAAATTTTAGTTAGGGGCAGGGGCTTTTCTGGTTGCAGTCTCCCTGGGGTCCCTGTGTTCTGGGGCAGCTCCTGGATCTCTGGGACTTCCATCTCCTACGCATCTTTGGGGGGCAGATCTGTGGCCCCTCACACTCTATTGGATGCTCCTATAGAGAAACCTTACATATATAAGCACGTGTACACTCACAGGTGCTCACATGGTGCTCTCGTAAGTATGGACTTGGGCACGTTCAACACATGTCTTAAGGCTGTGGTTGGCAAAAAATGCACTGTGATTTATTATTGTGTGATTGTTCAGTAAAGCAATGTTGATTTTACATTTCTTCATCAAGTTGACGCAGAGATAGCTTGCTCCTGTTGTATTGTTGTGTGTCCCTTTTCTGCAGGTATAGAAGCATCATCATTGATTGTTTACTTTTGTGGAACCCTTGGGAAGTTGTGCGAGAGTCACAACATCACGTGGAACTTGAGAACAGGAAGCGGAAAGTGACTCTTGTTTTTACATGATCAGACTTGCCGTCATGTTTTGAGAGAATCTAATTAATTAAAAATGGGTAAGTATGTTATTTATTAGAATTTGTTAAGATCAATAGTACTTTAAAGTTATCAATACTGTGGTTGGGTTTGTGTCGTAAAGTCGTTCCGCGTTGTAATGTCTGTTGTAAATTACTCCACAATGCTATAAACAGCCACGGCTGCGCTTCCCGCGTAGCCACTCTCATTGACTATAAATGGACAGCACAGAGCAGCTGTCTCTGGTGCGCCTCTGGCTTTAGCTGCATCTTCCTGTAGCTCTGCATCAGGTGGTAGCTCAGAACCAAACAGGGTGAAGCTGATTTTATGCTGCTTCTTCATGACCTCAAAAGTTCCCCAAATCTATAACTTTTAAACCAAAATTGAAAATGTCCATGTATTCATCAGCCTTTGAGTGAATGTCTATTATGCTGCACCTTCTGCACTGTAACTGCCCACCCTTAAAGGGACTTTACGGAGTTTTGAATTTTTATGCTCATGATTGCCCCCTCAGGCCAAAAGCGTAACGGCAGCTTCAATAGTAGACTCATTCACGAGGCGCGCATGCTGTACGTGTACACTCCTTAACGAAAATAACAGCTGAGACAGTCCTGTGTGTGTGTGTGTGTGTGTGTGTGTGTGTGTGTGTGTGTGTGTGTGTGTGTGTGTGTGTGTGTGTGTGTGTGTGTGTGTGTGTGTGTGTGTGTGTGTGTGTGTGTGTGTGTGTGTGGCCCGGAGGACAGAGGACAGGAGAACGCGCAGCTAATTAATTAAATAATTTGGTTCTGTACCTTTCTCTTCAACACAGCCGACAAAGGTTTAAGATGGGTCAGTCCATCAGCTTCACAGAGCTTCCCTTCCCTTGCTTGAAAAATTGCTCCAAAATGAAAGTTTAACCCACATCTTTTTTATTTGTGAATTCAATGCCGTTCGGCGAGTCTCAAATAAAAATTTGGGCATCTTACTGTAAAAAAATATACCATTAAGGTAAAAAATAAACTCTAAATAAACTATGTTCACATCCAGAATCAAACCCAGATATTTTGCACGAGAGTCCGACGTCTTACTAGCTGAGTAATGACTAGTAATGTCTTTCGTATCTGTAATTTTTATATCCTTGATGACAGCTGAGACAACGTTCAAAGAACGGTTCGGAGCGAAAATGGCTATTTTGTTGCTAATTTGCAGGAAATATCTAGAAGAAAGTAGCTAAGCGTCCTCAGAAATGTAGCTAGGTTCATCACTAGGCGTTAGGAACAGCAACAAAGTCACTGAGTTGGCACTACCTCCCTATCTGCTGCTAAACCTACTGATAGCAAATGCTACGGGCTATGACTGAGAGTGAACGCACATGAAGCAGCCTGCTCGACCCAAGCAGCTCTCTTTTTCTGTGATTTTAAAGAAAAAAATGCAATCACAGTAAAAATGCCAGGGCTCATTCTACAGGACCAGAGCACTGCAGGAGACTGTATGAAGAAGGCATTTATTATTTCTATACATGTTTTGGCTGTCAAACTTCCATAATGCCCCTTTAACTTTGCCTTTTTTTCTGATTCTTAAATCTGAAATTATTTTGTGTATTTAATTTAGTCTAAATGTATTTGTGTATTTAAGTTGTGTTGTCATGTTATTTTAATGTTCGTGCTATTCTCGCTAATGGAAAGCACGCTGAATTTCCTCTGTGTATGAAATGTGTTATATGTCAGCGCGCTGCTGAGAGGAACGGAGCTGAGATGAGGATCCAACGCGGAGCAGGAAAACAGGCAGACAGGTGAGCACATTCAAAGGGTTTTAATACTGAAGCACGCTGGACAATGAAACAATGATCCGACACAGTACAAAGAACAGACAGGGTTTAAATACAGGAGGGTTGGGAGCTAAGGTGATTGGGAAACGAGAGGCAGGTGGGAGTAATCAACGAGACACAAGGCTGAACTAAACGGGGAGACATGACCGGGTGTGACAGTACCCCCCCCTCAAGGGGCGGATCCCAGATGCCCACAGGAACGAGGAGCAGGGTGGGAGGAGGGGAACCAGGAGGAAGGGCCCAGAGGAACAGAGGGACCAGCAGAGGGGCAGAGGAGGAGGCGACGACAGGCTCTTGGAGGCCGGCGTCTGAGGCAGAGGAGGAGACGACGAGCTCTGGGGGCCGGCGTCTGAGGCAGAGGAGGAGACGACGAGCACTGGAAGGCCGGCGTCTGAGGCAGAGGAGGAGACGACGGGCCCTTGGAGGCCGGCGCCTGCGGCAGATGAGGAGGCGACGGGCCCTTGGAGGCCGGCGCCTGCGGCAGATGAGGAGGCGACGGGCCCTTGGAGGCCGGCGCCTGCGGCAGATGAGGAGGCGACGGGCCCTTCGAGGCCGGCGCCTGCGGCAGATGAGGAGGCGACGGGCCCTTCGAGGCCGGCGCCTGCGGCAGGAGAGGAGCTCTGCAGGTTGGGCCGGCGACAAAGTCACTGCAGGCTGGGCCGGCGACAAAGTCACTGCAGGCTGGGCCGGCAACAAAGTCACTGCAGGCTGGGCCGGCGACAAAGTCACTGCAGGCTGGGCCGGCGACAAAGTCACTGCAGGCTGGGCCGGCGTTGCCCTCAAAACCACCATCGGAACCGGAGACCGTGGAGACGCCGGGCTGGATGGAGCGTCGGCCTCTTGAGTGCAAAGAGCATCCCCAGACGAGGCAGCGGCGATGTCATCGGACGAGCCGACTGCAGAGGACGAGGCAGCGGCGATGTCATCAGACGAGCCGACTTCGGGGACGTCATCAGAGGAGGCGGCGACGTCGTCAGACGAGCCGACTTCGGGGATGTCATCAGAGGAGGCGGCGACGTCGTCAGACGAGCCGACTTCGGGGACGTCATCAGAGGAGGCGGCGATGTCGTCAGACGAGCCGACATCGGGGACGTCGTCAGACGGGGCGTCATCGGACGTGGCGGCGACGTCATCAGACGTGGCGGCGACGTCATCAGACGGGACGTCATCAGACGTGGCGGCGACGTCATCAGACGGGACGTCATCAGAGGAGGAGGCGACGTCATCAGACGGGACGTCATCAGAGGAGGAGGCGACGTCATCAGAGGAGAAGGCAACGTCATCAGAGGAGGAGGCGACGACTTCGGACACGTCGTCATCAGGGGCGACGACTTCGGACACGTCGTCATCAGGGGCGACGACTTCGGACACGTCGTCATCAGGGGCGACGACTTCTGGACAGGCGACGTCATCAGAGGCGTCGACTTCTGGACAGGCGACGTCATCAGAGGCGTCGACTTCTGGACAGGCGACGTCATCAGAGGCGTCGACTTCTGGACAGGCGACATCATCAGAGGCGTCGACTTCAGAACACGAGGAAGAGGTGTCGACTTCAGAACACGAGGAAGAGGCGTCGACTTCAGAACACGAGGAAGAGGCGTCGGCCACAGGACTGGCAGGGGCGTCGGCCACAGGACTGGCAGGGGCGTCGGCCACAGGACTGGCAGGGGCGTCGGCCACAGGACTCTGGACCGTCGACCTCTGGACCGTCGACTTCTGGACCGTCGACTTCTGGACCGTCGACTTCTGGACCGTCGACTTCTGGTCCGGGGGCATCGACTTCTGGTCCGGGGGCGTTGACTTCTGGTCCGGGGGCGTCGACTTCTGGTCCGGGGGCGTCGACTGCTGGACCGCCGACTGCTGGACCGCCGACTGCTGGGGCCGACCCGTCCGCTTCGGGGCCAGAACCGGAACTGTCTGCTTCTGGGCCCGTCCCTTCTGCTTCTGGGCCCTCTGGAGTGGAGGCGAGGCAGCTGCAGGAGGGGCTGCCTGGACAGGCTGGACTGGAAGTGGTGGAACTGGTAGGGCTGGAAGCCGTGAGAGCAGGGGGGACAGCCCGTCCAGCTGAAGCTCCTGGAGGTTGAGGGTTCGATGGAGCTGGGCCAGTTCAGCCCGGAGACCAGTGAGCTCCGCTGGGTGGACGGGCTCACTCCTCTCCTGGCGGTTCGGGGAGGATAGAGTGTCCAGGTGACTCTCCTGGAGGCTGACGAGCTGGCGGATCCGGTCAAGCTCCGCCTGGAGCTCCATCAGCTGGGCTGTGGGCGTGGTTCCTCCGCCTGCAGATGACGAAGGCGCTAGTTGGACCGGAGACGGGACTGCTGGTCTGACTGGGGGCGTGTCCAAGTTGGCGCACTGAGCCAGAACTGCAGCGAGCTCGCGGCTCCGTCCAGGGACCAGCCGCTGCGGTGGAGCCTGGCATGCCTCCCCACGCCGTGGGCCAACTCCCGGGGAGCACACAGCCAGGCGGGTGCCCACGAAGCTGGAGCGATCCGGAAGCGGCTCCCGGTCCGACCCCTCGTCCGGTTCCGGGAGAGCAGCGAGGATTGCTGCGGCTGATGGCCGAGGACGGCGTTTTTGGCGAGGCAGAACTGAAGCAGGGGAAGGCGATGGAGAAGCTGGGTGGTGGCTCGGAGTGAGCCACTGAAGCAGGTGATCCCACGGGAGAATCTCCTCGCTGGATCTCACAACGGGTTTGGGTCGGATCATTCTGTCAGCGCGCTGCTGAGAGGAACGGAGCTGAGATGAGGATCCAACGCGGAGCAGGAAAACAGGCAGACAGGTGAGCACATTCAAAGGGTTTTAATACTGAAGCACGCTGGACAATGAAACAATGATCCGACACAGTACAAAGAACAGACAGGGTTTAAATACAGGAGGGTTGGGAGCTAAGGTGATTGGGAAACGAGAGGCAGGTGGGAGTAATCAACGAGACACAAGGCTGAACTAAACGGGGAGACATGACCGGGTGTGACATTATACAAAGGAGGGTGCCTTGCCTAGCCCTGCGATGGACTGGCTCTCTGGTCCAGGGTGTGCCCCGCCTAATTGCCCGTTGACCGCTGGAGATAGGCACCAGCCCCCACCCCCGCGACCCTACATGGACAAGCGGGTTCAAAAGATAGATGGATGGATGGGTGCCTTGCCTATAGGACCTATAAAGATGTGCTTTGCATGTTGGTTTCAGTCATCAGCATGAATCTAAATCTCTCCCAAATGCTGTGTAAATATATATATTTTTTAGAAGAACTTCATATAAAACACATGCAGATTGTCATTTCATCACCTGAACACAATATCAGTATACAGGTGCTGGCCAGTAAATTAGAATATCATCAAAAGGTTGAAAATATTTCAGTAATTCCATTCAAAACGTGAAACTTGTACATTATATTCATGCAATGCACACAGACCAATGTATTTACGATGTTTATTACGTTTAATTTTGATATTTATAGGTGACAACCAATGAAAACATCAAATCTGGTATCTCAGAAAATTAGAATATTCTAAAGGCCAATGAAAAAATGTTTGTTTCTCTAATGTTGGCCAACTGAAAAGAATGAACATGAAAAGAATGTGCATGTATAGCACTCAATACTTAGTCGGGGCTCCTTTTGCCTCAATAACTGCAGTAATGCGGCGTGGCATGGACTCGATCAGTCTGTGGCACTGCTCAGGTGTTATGAGAGCCCAGGTTGCTCTGATAGTCGTCTTCAGCTCCTCTGCATTGTTGGGTCTAGCGTATTGCATCCTCCGCTTCACAATACCCCATAGATTTTCTATGGGGTTAAGGTCAGGCGAGTTTGCTGGCCAATCAAGGACAGGGATACCATGGTCCTTGAACCAGGTGCTGGTGGTTTTGGCACTGTGTGCAGGTGCCAAGTCCTGTTGAAAGGTGAAGTCTGCATCCCCATAAAGTTGGTCAGCAGCAGGAAGCATGAAGTGCTCTAAAACTTCCTGGTAGACGGCTGCATTGACCCTGGACCTCAGGAAACAGAGTGGGCCAACACCGGCAGATGACATGGCACCCCACACCATCACTGACGGTGGAAACTTTACACTGGACCTCATGCAACGTGGATTCTGTGCTTCTCCGCTCTTCCTCCAGACTCTGGGTCCTTGATTTCCAAAGGAAATGCAGAACTTGCTTTCATCAGAAAACATAACTTTGGACCACTCAGCATCAGTCCAGTCCTTTTTGTCCTTGGCCCAGGCGAGACGCTTCTTGCGCTGTTTCTTGTTCAAGAGTGGCTTGACACACGGAATGCGACACCTGAATCCCATGTCTTTCATGAGTCTCCTCGTGGTGGTTCTTGAAGCGCTGACTCCAGCTACAGTCCACTCTTTGTGGATCTCCCCCACATTTTTGAATGGGTTTGTCGTCACAATTCTCTGCAGGGTGCGGTTATCCCTAGAGCTTGTACACTTTTTTCTACCACATTTTTTCCGTCCCTTCGCCTGTCTGTTAATGTGCTTGGACACAGAGCTCTGCGAACAGCCAGCTTCTTTAGCAATCACCTTTTGTGTCTTGCCCTCCTTGTGCAAGGTGTCAATGATTGTCTTTTGGACAGCTGTTAAGTCAGAAGTCTTCCCCATGATTGTGGTGCCTTCAAAACAAGACTGAGGGACCTTTTAAAGGCCTTTGCAGGTGTTTTGAGTAAATCAGCTGATTAGAGTGGCAGCAGGTGTCTTCTATATTCAGCCTTTTCAGAATATTCTAATTTTTTGAGATACCAAATTTGGAGTTTTCATTAGTTGTCACTTATGAATATCAAATTTAAATGTAATGAACATTGGAAATACATTGGTCTGTGTGCATTGCATGAATATAATGTACAAGTTTCACGTTTTGAATGGAATTACTGAAATATTTTCAACCTTTTGATGATATTCTAATTTACTGGCCAGCACCTGTAATCATGTTTTTTTCTTCTGCTGTCCAGGGTGCTGTTCCTGAATGTATTCACTAGAGGGCGCACTCACTTCAGTGTTCTTTTACCTAGAGAGAACACTAAGTTACCAAGGGGCTGCACTTAGTAAGAAATGCACAAATTCCATCTCAATCTCTTATAATTCCTAAATATTTTGTTTTTCTCTAGACAAACTGCCTGTGCAGCAATATTATGGCTTTGAAAACTTGGAACCAGAACAATCAAATGTTTCAAGATTTTCACCAAAAGCAATGTGAAGACTGTTCTGGTCTTATTACTCAGTCGCTTTAGTGTTTGTTTGTCCAGAGTTGAGATGCTGCTGATTACTGAGAGATGAATGAATCATAAAAAGACACCTCAGATGTGTCTTCTCTCAGGAACTTGTGAAATCATCAGAGAAGCTCCCGATGCATTTTTTACTTTCTGCTGAATTATTAGACGTATTGATGAATATTAACAATTACGTCTTTTAAATGTCTCATTTTATCCTCTGCCAGATGAAGGCTGCTGTTCTTAGTGAATTCGTTCCTGAGATGCTTTTTGCAGAAACATCTGAGATCCACCCAGAAGGCTGTGCTCTGTTTGCTTCATGCTCTTGGCTTCCTTCTAACCCCCTACTTGCACCCTCAGCCCCCTCATAAAAAAGCCTGTATCCCTCTACATGCTCCCTCCCTGCAACTTTTCCTTTTCTGCCATTTCCACCCTTCATGACTTCCTTTTCTTTTTTTGCTTGTTTGATATATTTCATTCCACCCTACCACCACCATATTCAAAGACTTATACAATATAAATGCTCCATCTGGTCAAACTTGGTGAACTTAAATATACCTGTCAAGTGCAACTTTAAAGTTTCTTTCTCGCAGCCTCTACTGGGTCTCGCCCAATCCACCAAGGCTTTAATTAAAAAGCAGCCCCAGTTCCAGGATGTGCTTCTAAATGAGGGAGTTTGCGCTGGCAGACGAGGAGCCGGGGTCTTGCAGTGGGACCCGGCTTGTGGCTTTCATCACTTCCACTCCACGGCTCTGAAGTTCCGGAGAGGCATCTGTCTGACTTGAATTGGAGAGATGGAGAGATGAACAGTGAGAGAAATGGAGAGAGAGAAGAGTGGTGGGGGTGGGCTGCAGCTGATGTGGGGGCAGATGTGCCCAGCTTTTGTTCTGACTGTAAAAATGAAGCCTTTGTTTCTAAATTTAGCTTTAATGCACAAGTTTGGAATGAGTTTAAGGGATTTGGTGAGGTTAGGTTGAGTCGCTGAACATTTTGCACAATCACTTTTATTTATTTATTTTTTGCTGTTTAACAATAAAGGAAATTTAGCCCCTTAGTTAAACATTTAACTTTGCATCCATCCATCCACTTTCATCCGCTTATCTGGAGTCGGGTCGCGGGGGCAGTAGCCTAAGGCGGGAGGCCCAGACTTCCCTCTCCCCAGCCACTTGGGCCAGCTCCTCCGGGGGAATCCCAAGGCGTTCTCTGGCCAGGTGAGAGACATAGTCCCTCCACCGTGTCCTGGGTCTACCTTTAGGTCTCCTCCCGGTTGGACGTGCCCGGAAAACCTCACTAGGGAGGCGTCCAGGAGGCATCCTGACCAGATGCCCGAGCCACCTCAACTGGCTCTTCTTGATGTGGAGGAGCAGCAGGTCTACTCCAAGGCCCTCTGACCGAGCTTCTCACCCTATCTCTAAGGGTGAGCCCAGCCACTCTTCGGAGAAAACTCATTTCGGCTGCTTGTATCCGCGATCTCGTTCTTTCGGTCACTACCCAAAGCTCATGACCATAGGTGAGGGTAGGAACGTAGATCAACCTGTAAATCGAGAGCTTTGCCTTCTGACTCAGCTCTCTCTTCACCACGACAGACCGGTACAACGCCCTCATCACTGCAAATGCAGCACCAATCCGCCTATCGATCTCACGCTCCAGTTTTCCCTCACTCATGAACAAGACCCCGAGATACTTAAACTCCTCCACTTGGGGCAGGACCTCATCCCTGACCCGGAGAAGGCATTCTACCCTTTTCTGAATCAAGACCATGGTCTCAGATTTAGAGGAGCTGATTCTCATCCCAGCTGCTTCACACTCGGCTGCGAACCGCTCCAGCGAAAGCTGAAGATCACGTTCTGATGAAGCCAACAGGACCACATCATCTGCAAAAGCAGAGGTACGATCCTCAGGCCACCAAAACAGATGCCCTCTACACCTTGGCTGTGCCTGGAAATACTGTCCATAAAGGTTATGAACAGAATCGGTGACAAAGGGCAGCCTTGGCAGAGTCCAACTCTCACTGGGAACGAACCCAACTTACTGCTGGCAATGCGGACCAAGCTCTGACAACCGTCATACAGGGGCCTAACAGCCCGTATCAGAGGGCCTGGTACCCCATACTCCTTGAGTACCCCCTACAGGGCCCCCCTAGGGACGCGGTCAAACGCCTTCTCCAAATCCACAAAACACATGTAGACTGGTTGGGCAAATTCCCATGCACCCTCCAGGACCCCCCTAAGGGTATAGAGCTGGTCCAGTGTTCCACGGTCAGGATGAAAACCACATTGCTCCTCCTGAATCTGAGGTTAAAAAATCCGACGGACCCTCCTCTCCAGAACCCCTGAATAGATCTTACCAGGAAGGCTCAGGAGTGTGATCCCCTGTAGTTGGAACACACCCTGCGGTCCCCCTTTTTAAATAAGGGAACCACCACCCCGGTCTGCCAGTCCAGTGGGACTGCCCCCGATGTCCACGTGATGTTGCAGAGCAGCGTCAGCCAACACAGCCCCACAACATCCAGAGCCTTAAGGAACTCCAGGCGGATCTCATCCACCCCTGGAGCCTTGCCACAGAGGAGCTTTATAACCACCTCAGTGACCTCAGCACCAGAGATTTAAGAGGCCAACTCAAAGTCCCCAGACTCTGCTTCCTCACTGGAAGACGTGTCGGTGGGATTGAGGAGGTCTTCGAAGTATTCTGCCCACCAATCCATAACGTCCTGAGTAGAGGTCAGCAGCACACCGTCCCCACTAAAGATAGTGTTGGTAGTGCACTGCTTTCCCCCCCTGAGGCGCCAGATGGTGGACCGGAATCTCCTCAAAGCCGTACAGAAGTTTTGCGCCATGGTCTCATCGAGCTCCTCCCATGCCCAGGTTTTTGCCTTGGCGACCACCCAAGCCTCGTTCCGCTTGGACTGCCAGTCCCCGTCAGCTGCCTCTGGAGTGCCACAGGCCAAAAAGACCTGATAGGACTCTTTCTTCAGCTTGACAGCATCCCTAACCGCCGGTGTCCACCAGCGAATTTGGAGGTTGCCATCACGACAGGCACCAACGATCCTGAGACCACAGCTCCCATAGGCCGCCTCAACAATGGAGGCACGGAACAGGGTCCATTCAGACTCAATGTCCCCCTGCCTCCCCCGGAACATTAAGTTCAGTCGGAGGTGGGAATTGAAGCTCCTTCTGACAGGAGACTTTGCCAGATGTTCCCAGCAGACCCTCGTGATATGTTCGGGCCTGACAGGTCTGACCGGCATCCTCCCGCATCATCTGAGCCAACTCACCACCAGGTAGTGGTCAGTTGACAGCTCTGCCCCTCTCTTCACCTGAGTGTCCAAGACATGCAGCCGCAGGTCAGATGAAACAACAACAAAGTCGATCATCGAGCTGCGGCCTAAGGTATCCTGGTGCCAAGAGCACATATGGACACCTTTATGTCTGAACATGGTGTTCATTATGGACAATCCATGACTGGCACATAAGTCCAATAACAAAACACCACTCAAATTCAGATCACGGGGGCCGATCCTCCCAACCACACCTCTCCAGGTCTCACTGTCATTGCCCACGTGAGCGTTAAAGTCCCCCAGCAGAACGAAGGAGTAACCGGAAGGAGCGCTTTCCAGCACCCCTCCAAGGTCTCCACAAAGGGTGGGTAGTCTGAACTGTAGTTTGGTGCATAAGCACTGACCACCGTCAGAACCCGTCCCCCCCACACGTAGGCGGAGGGAGGCTACACTCTCATTCACTGGGGTAAACCCCAACGTACAGGCACCAAGGTAGGGGGCAACTAGCATGCCCACCCCTGCTCGGCACCTCTCAGTGGGAGCAACTCCAGAGTGATATAAAGTCCAACCCCTCTCAAGGAAATTGGTTCCAGAGCCAGAGCCATGCGTTGAGGTGAGTCTGACTATATCTATTGGGAACCTCACACACCAACTCAGGCTCCATCCCCACCAGAGAGGTGACATTCCATGTGCCAAGAGCCAGCTTCTGTAGCCGAGGATCAGACCACCAAGGTCCCCGCCCTCGACTACCACCCGTCACACACTGCACCCGACCCCTTTGGCCCCGCCCACGAGTGGTGAACCCATGGGAAGGGGGACCCATGTTTCCTCTTCGGGCTGTGCCCGGTCGGGCTCCATGAGTGAAAGCCCGGACACCAGGCGCTCGCCAACATGCCCCACCTCCAGGCCTTGCTCCAGAGGGGTCCCCAGTGACACACGTCTGGGCGAGGGAACACGGTTTCCATTTATATAATTCATCATAAGAGGTCTTTGGGCTGCTATTTGTCTGATCCCTCACCTAGGACCTGTTTGCCATGGGTGACCCTACCAGAGGCAGAAAGCCTCAGACAACTTAGCTCCTAGGATCATTGAGACACTCAAACCCCTCCACCACAGTAAGGTGACAGCATATTAACTTTGCATATTCTGAAAAATTATTACTACATAAAATAAATCTATGATGTTAAATAATAATCTACCCTTTAAAATAAAATATTTAGAAATCTCTATTTTGGCAAAATTAAAATGGCATCACTTCTAATCAGCTCGTTATTTATTGATTTTACACTTAAGACTACACGCTCACACACACACACACACACACACACACACACACACACACACACACACACACACACACACACACACACACACACACACACACACACACACACGTTGTCTTGCATTCATTTTGAGGACCATCATGCACTTCCATTCATTTTAGTGACTTGAAAGTAACCCTAACCCTACCTCTAACCATAAACAGTCTACTCCTAACCTTAACCTTAACTAAATCTTAATTCACACCATACCTCTAAAGTTTGCGAGTAGAGCTCTGTAACAATGTACCAAAGAGAGGACCAGTCAAAATGTCATCAGTTTGATGTATAGACAAGCACGCACGCAAACACACACACACACACACACACACACACACACACACACACACACACACACACACACACACACATGCTCTGTAATAATCAGGGTTATTCTTTCTTGTTAATTAGAAAGTCAGCACAGATTTGAAATTCTCCTGCTTGACTCTCCATAAAACCAAGCAATGCTGACATCTAGTGGTTGTTTTGTCAAACTAAACAAAATTTTATTTTGCATCCTATAAAACGTTCAAATATAATTTTCTACAAATGTATTCCAAAAATAGTTTGAGATTATTACAGTAAAAATATATATAATATTGACAACTTATAAGAAAATAAAAAGAACAAAAAATGAGAAATTATGTTGTTGTTTTTTTTTTTGTTCCTGAGCATTGGACAGTCTATGAAGGAAAATATTTTTAACATGTCAGGAAATAAGACAAGTATTAAACTAAATCCAAACATAATTTAGTGAATTCTTTGATATGTTTTTATTTTTTATTTTATTGCTTCATTCTGAGTTCAAAGACAAATAAAATAAAATAATCGTACCGTCTTTATATAACTGAAAATTTTTGGGATTCTATCATTCTAATGAGGTCTGTATTTATTTTTTTATTTACTTGTCCTGTTTTGTTATATAATGAAACTCAAAAGGGCCATCATCTGCAGCTGAATCTAGGCAGCGAGCCAAAGCCCGCTGAACTCTCAACAAGGTTAGAAATTTCTCACGCACGTCTTTAACTGCTCTCCAAACATGCCCCTTTTTCTGCTGAAAGTCTTTGTAATTTATGGCCAATAGCTGCACTCGAGAAGCTTTTCTAAACGTTTACAGTTCATCCGGGCTCCACCGCTTCGAGTCTGAGGCAAAAATAGAACAAGGTGGTCCCACACGCATGACCTGAATCACAGTTACGCAACTGCTACAACAGAGTTTATAAATCCTGATGAGGTGGTTTGTTTAATGAATGTGGACATCAGCTGTTCTCTTCTTACAGGGTTTAAAACATCAGATACATCAGTCTAAAAATCTGCTTTCTGCTGACTTTGTTGATCTTGGATTTTGTTAAATCAAGACTGTTAACAGAGTACGAAAAAAGAGACTTGTTTTGGCTTCAGTGCAGTTTTTGGAAAGAGCACAGCATTTGACCTTGTTTGATCTTTTTCTCAAAACTCTTGGGAGACATTTCATTTCAGATGGTGGTTTAATCTTCATGTGCATTTCTCATTAACTTTTACAAATGTTTCTGTATTTGCTGAAGCATCGGCCCTAGGCCTAACCCTGAAACAGGGATGGGGTTGAGTACTAGTAGCAAAATGAACTTTGTCCCTTTAAGCCAGACGGGTGTTTAAGTCTCTTTGATGTCTTATCTTCAATCCCCTTTTTTTGACTGAGCTCTAATCTTTTACCATTTAAGTGCTGCCATATGTAAAGCTCAGTGAACTGTGGGATGTCTGAGATTATTCACAAAACCAAGAAATGTCAGTTGAAGTTTTAGGAGGATTGTGTTTGTAGGGAAAATAGAATAAAGGTTATTTGAAAGCTGTACTTTTCCCAGAATACGCGTGTGCTAACAACAATGAATTCTCCAGATATTTAAACTGACTAACAAGAAAATACTGATTATGTACTCCGTTGGCTGGAAGTTAGTAATAGATACAGCATTTCTTCACTAATATGGTATTTTCTCAGCGTCTGAACTCAGAGCCGATGTCATTCACACCGTAGCAGACTGCTTTATGAGCTCTGGGACTCACGGTGCAACAATCATGACAGAGTCGAGATCTGTTTACTGTTTCTTCTCTAAGTGGTCTGTTTGTGTAATCTTTCAACTTTTTTCCTCTCAAATCAGGTCTTGTTTCATTTTCTTCTGATATATTTATATCAAAGGGAGGTTTGGGGACAGGTTGACAGGAAGGTTATTTTTTAGCCCTTTGGAAGTGTATTTTCTCAGTAATAGTAAAAATTATTCAGAAAAGTAGAAAAGTTTACAGATTAACTTTACTCACACTTGCAGTGGTCTCTAGTAGGAATGAAGGCGTTGTAAGTTGTACTCTGGGGCAAAAAGCTTCAGGGTGCCTGTTTGAGGATGGAGGAGTCAGATGGAGGAGACAGTGGCATAACATGAGTCTTATTTCCTGATATGCGGACATCTCACCTCTGATTGGCTAACAGCAATGCCAATGACAATGTTTGCTTTGCAACGTTGATGTTTTATCTCCACATATAACTCAAGCCTGGGATAGCAGTAGCTCAGGAGGTAGAACAGGTTGTCCAGAAATCAGAAGGTTGCAGGTTCGATCCTGGCTCTGACCAGAAAATGCTGCTGTTGTGTCCTTGGGCAAGACACCTAACCCGCCTTACCTGCTGGTGGAGGTCGAAGGGACCAGTGGCGTCTGTGTTCGGCAGTGCTTCCCAGGACAGGGGGGTCTTTACAGTAAGTATACAAAATTATGTATAAAACTACAGTCTAGAGGCCCTTTTATGCAATGTCAGGAATGCAGAATTGTGAAGTACACACGTGGCAGTAAAACAAAAAACGAATACTTTCAATTCAGCTTTGTTTTTCACCTTGTTAGTCATTTTCATTACTACTCATTCTCACCATTTTACACTTGTTTTTTGAATATCTGATCAATGGAGCTCATTTACATCAGATTCTAGCTAAACTGGTCCTGGTGCTCAACCAGTCTATTTAATACAGCGTAATATTGTTTTTGGACTGTAAAAAGTGCAGGGGACCAAAATTGACTTTGGACCCCCCCCCCCCCCCCCCAATTACGCCCCTGCTTGATGAAATAGTCTGAACTTCTCCATGAATTTTAATTCTATGAACAATAACATCATTGTAATTTAGACAAAAATACGTTTTAACTTTTTCAAGAAAGGGAAAACAAAACGACTTTCAGCCTACTCAGTATGTTTGTTTCTGACCACAACATGTAAGCTGGAGGAGCCTCTTGGATGAAACGTCTTCACGATAACCAGAAAAGTCCAGTTGTCTTCAATCAAATCTCTCGGGATGATCATGTCCAGGATGACAGAATCTACACCAACATGCAACACGAAGCAGCAGCGATTCAGTCAAAAGGAAAACTGAAACACTTAAATGTAGCTGCTAACAATTTTAAACATTTAAAACTTTTAGAGCTCTCAACAGACTGAATAGTTCAAAAAGCAAAACATTTTCTCACAACTTTGCTTGCTGTGATATTTTATTGATTTATCATAATATTTATTTATTACCCATAGCATAGTGGGCAGAACCCCTCTCCACAGAGAGGCTTTCCTGGACACTAAACCAACAACAGCCAGGATGGGTGAGTCCATGAACGTTAAGTGACAGTGTAACAGAGATCTGTCAGGCTTTTCAAATTGTCACCATCTATTTTCTTTCAGCCTGCATGAAAAACTCAGAGTGGCTGATTATAATCAGAAATCATCATTAAAACTTCTGTGAAGTTGAACTTTAAGCAGTTTGGGTTAAATTAGTTTATAAAACTTTACATCTCAGACATTTGCACAGAATTCTGCAGTTCTTTGCTCATGCACATGTCACCAGCAGCAGCTGCATGTAGCACTCACTCCAAAATGAAGTATGCAAGGTGAATTTAATGACGGTGCAAATGTTTATATAATTAAAAGTTTGCATGAACTGCTGTGTAATTTAGAAGATATTTCAGAGACCATTCAGAACTGTGTTGATTATCTTAAAATTTCACACAGAAACACATCTAATATAGCCAAACGTAGCTTGATATGCTTCGAACATTCATCATTAATATATAAAACTGTATTATTTATAACTTAAATCAAGATAAAAACAACTTTTTGTTTTATTGTTTTTTTAGTATAGCAGCAAAATGTTGCTGTAGACAGAAATTTACACATTTTTTATATATTTTAAAGAAAGAGATTTTTCTTTCAGTCAAATCTCCATCCTTCATCTTATTTTTATTCTACTGAACAAATCAGAGCTCAAAAAAAGAACACTGTGATTTAAAAGAGCCAACTTGTTTCCCTCAGCCCAAACATGGTAAGCTGAGCACGGCTATTCAAACTCACATCATTTAATTAAAACACCATGCTTGGACCACGGGATGTCCCTTGAGGGTTTACAGACTCACAGTAATTGTCCCTGCAGGTCATGGAGGTGGCTGTTTTTCTTGGACATGTTTCATGAGACAAACTGCTCTCTCTGGGAAATGGGATCTTTAAAAAAAGCAATGAGGAAAGAGACACCACACGTTCCGAGGTGTATTGGGTCTGTACCAGGAAGGAAAGCTTTCAAACTTTCGTAACTCAGATGCTTCTAAAAAAATGTGATGTTTCAGTTCTCTTTTCTTGCATTTCGGCGACATGTTCTCCTAATTCATAAATTTTTGCCAGGCATAACTCTGCATGTGTGCAGCTAGCATCCTGTTTCACAAAAACACCTTCAAGCTGGGCCTGAGAGTTTTTTTTTTACCATCTTGGTTTGATTTGTGGAAGATCGGAACTGACTTGGGGGTTTGAGGTAAACCCAGAAAAGGAGGAAGTTGTGGAGTTGAGTTATGAGTAGAACTGCAGAGGGGGCAGTGCACAAATGTTAATACCAGCTAGCATGCTGGTGGGGATGAGCTACGAAGTAGCCACAGCTTCTCTGAGACACCTGCAGAAGCGAGGCTACCACACGGTGTACGCCACCGGTTCCTCTAACCACCACCAGCAGGACCAGGAGTGTGAAGTGCCTTGCCCAAGAACACAGCAACGCTGTTTACTCGTTGTATGAAGTGTCCTCCTCTATCCATGTCTTAAATCATATCAGGTCAAGATGCCACACCGAGGGTTTAAAAGGCTAAAGAAGGGTTTTTGCCCTAAAAAGTTCAGAAAGTAACTATTGCTGATTTGAGTTTCATGGTTTTTACACTGAACTCGTATGCTGTCTGCTGTAAGAAATGATCTGAAAACAGACGCAGGACAAAAATGCACTTCCTGCTGTGATGACGTTTCAGGTCCATCTTCAGGTTAGACATATTGATGGCCAGAGCCCTCCTGAGTCCAGACCTATAGCTCAGGTCATTGCCCTGGCTACAGAGGCAAGCCTGGCAGAAGGAAGTGAAGGTACTCGGCTGTAGGCTACACTCTGATCCATGACTTCTAAACACGTAATCCATTCTCCTCTGAGGGACCCAGACCACAGGAAGCCTCTCATGCTACATCTTCACACATCTCTGCCCTGTGGCCTTGCAGCACCTTCACATGCTCCAAGTTTCACTTACAACATACAAACAAGTTTAAATGGTAAAAAAAAGAGGTTGAAATGTGTCTGAAGCATTCATCCAATTTGTCTTTCCTTTGTTTCTGAAATCTGCTGTGTCTGTGATTAAAGTGCGGATTAGCTCTCAGTAAGAATTCAGAGTGAAAATTCCAGTGTCACGGGCTGTTTTTATTCTCACCATGTTTTTAGGTCTAAGGCCCTGTCCACACGTAGCCGGGGATCTGCCAAAACATAGATTTTTTTTACGTTTTGGCCTGTCATCCACACGAAAACGGAGTTTTTTCACACGAAAACGGATCTTTTTAAAAACTCCGGCCAAAGTGAAGATCTGCGTTTTCTCCGTTTTGGGTGTCTGCGTGTGGACAGACAAAACCGAAGTTTTAAGGTCCGCAGCGTCACTTTCCGCAACAAAAAATGCTGACATCATGTGTGCGACCTGTGTTTACACTAGCCGACAGCATGGATGCCCTCAGAGCTGTGCTCGCTTTATCAATTGTCCAAGTGCTTTTTGCTTGTTTGTTTTTGCAAGCGGAATTACTGCTCCTTGCAGAAGACCACAGACGAAGGACGAAGTTAAGAACGGGGGAAGTACTGCCACCTACAGGTCTGGCATGTCCTTAACAACGTATTTATCCAGGTACGTGTGGACAGAGTTTTATTTTTAAACGAGGTGGTGTGGATGCAAGTTTTTGGAGGGGCGGATATTCGTTTTAAAAAAAAACCCGGCAACGTGTGGACTAGGCCCCAGTGTCACGGGCTGTTTGAATTCTCACCATGTTTTTAGGTCTAACGCCGGGGACACACCGGCCGCGGAAGCGCCGCGAAAATGGGACCGCCTTCATTCGGCGCCCTTGTTAAGCTATTCTATAGACCACATGGGCCGCCGAAGCGCCGCGAATTGCCTCGCGCCGGCGCTCCAGCCCGCGCCGTGCAGCGATCATTTCGGCATTGGCTCTATTTTTTTCGAGAGCCGCGAGTGAATCGCGTCAATTCTGGCAGGAAGTCAAACCTAGACATAAGAGGCAGGCCGGTAAAGTTAACAAAATAAAGCATTTCAAAATAAAATTTCGCAATAGTCAAATGTGTTCGTAATCAAACACTGCAGAAAAACCACACGAACACACACACACATTGAACTTGTGTGCGTGTGTGACCACGTGAAGGGGTGTGTGGTTTTGGGTGTCTTTTCACCGGAGCAAACAGGACAGAGAGGCAGAAAGTCTGAGGCAAGCAGTTAAGATGGATGACTTTAAATTAATTATGGAAGTTGAGAAACACAAGGAGCTGTACGACCCCCGAAAAACATGGTTATTTACGTACCCATTTCTGAAGAAACTGTTAGGATACAGCTGCAGAATTGGAGCGGGTTCCAAGAGATTCAACTGGCAGAAACAACTCACACCATAGGTTCTCACACACACACACACACACACACACACACACACACACACACACACACACACACACACACACTCAAACATAGTGTTTAAAAGAAAAACTACAGCTGAGCCGAGGCGCGCCTTGACTGGGGCGCGTCTGATCTGAACTAAGGAGCGGCGAGCAGCGGCCGAATTTCGTGAGCGATTCGCTTCTCGGCGCTTCCGCGGCCGGTGTGTCCCCGGCGTAAGAGTCTGCAGGTGGGTGTGTCTGGAGAGCAGGAGTAACAGCCAGCTGCAGCTCATCTCCAATCATCCTCCAGGGTGTATTTAAGGAGCTGACTTCCTCAACACTCTTGCCGGATGATTACTCAACCTGGGTAGTTCGAGCCAGATTAAAGATTTATTGTCAAACTAAGATTAAGACTTAGACTAAGAAATGCTTTTGTGAAGCAGATTTCTAACAGACTAGGACCAAGATTAATCCTTCCTTTTATCCCTTCAAGGAACCATCTCCTCCAGCCATCTCCAAGAACTTCTCATCAGCTCCACTTCATTCAGCTCCAACCCCTGGCTGTATGCTCTCCACTATGCCCCTACCACCTACCCTTTCAAGCTCACCACACAGGAACTCTGGACCTCGTCTTCATCAAGACCTCTTTGCAACCCAACTTCATAGACCAACCAGTGCTCCTTCGCATGCCCTCTAGCCACCTCCTTACAGTAAGCCTAAACCTTCAGCTTTCCATCCCATCATCTCTCACGGATATTAACCTTTGTCTCTCCTTTAGAACATCCTGGCACATCCTGCGCTTTGAGCTCTCCATTCTAAAAAGAAATTTATTTTCTTACCTCCCTGTTCCCGTCTCTGATTCTGCATGTCATGGGTCAAAAGAATACCACAGAACATGACATCCAGCTTTCCGAAACGAGGGCTGGGAGAATTCTTACACTAGAGCCAACCATCTCTTGTTGCCCGTGATTTCAAATGGTTTTCTTTGGGACTCTGGTAGTTTGACCTTAAGTTGAAAGGGTGGCAGCCAGTTTCTCCTTTTCTGATATGAATCTCTCACACCAGTGGTGTTTTGTTGCTAAATGCACGAGTGTGTAATGAATGGAGGATGCAGGGTCGTGCGGTGGTTTGGCGAAACCAGCAACCGGACGGTCCAAAACTTGGTTTAGGTCCAAAAGGTGTTATTGGTTTTTAACTCCACACTGTGTTAGAATGTTAAAAGGCATGAAAAAAAAAGTTTGCTAATTTGTTTCCCAAATTTGTTGTTGCAGCTTTAACTCATGTCTGTGCATCATGGCTCCTTTGGCTCTGGTGCACGTATGAATATGCCAAACAAACATTTGCAAGTCAACTAATGAGATGGTTTGTTTCACTCCCAGCTTATCTTGGCTCAGCTGCATATAAACCCTAAACTATGATCTAACATCGTTCATAGTCTTCACAACTTTACTGATAGTCACAGCAGCTCAGTCTTTTCCTAGAACCTCCAGTGTAAACAAGCTCAGGAAATGATGTTGACAGTGGTGATGATGATGATGTCCACTCATGGTTTTCGGGAAGCCTGTTTTTTCGGCTCTTGTGTTGTTAACCCTTTGCAAATCATTAGATTATGGACTCACTAGAAAATCATTCTTCCTGTAGCTGAACCTTTGTTTGAAATGCTTTTGAGAAAGTAGAAAAAAGTTATTGAATGTATTTGTGTATTCGCTCTGCTTTTCCTTACACTGGATAACAAGAAAGCTGTGGTGTATTTTTATAATTCCCATCTATCTTTATCAACTTCTTGACCTCAATACAGTTCTCAAAAAAAAAAACACCCAAGATATAATTGTATTTCTAAGGGTGTAGAGTCGGCACTTGATTACCTAAATCTTTAAACAATCAGTGAGCTTTGTGCTGGCCCTGCCCCAAACAATGCCCATATCCTCTGCTTTGAAGGCCAGGCACAGGAAGCACCTCTCATGTATGAGCAGATGAAACTTACTGAAACGTTTAAAAAGCATGGACCAAAACACATCTGCTACTACTGGGTAAAGGTTTTGAACAGGTACTATGTAGGTGGATTAGGATTTGGGATAACATAAACTTTCCATACCGTTATTTCTTAATCTGATGAACGTGAAGTAGATGCTGGTTTAATCCTGGCACCTAATGCACCTAATTATTTATTTACATCCTTACTCGCTGATTTATTTACTTATGCTCTTACTTACATTCGTACTTACTCACTTACACACTTATTTACTTGTGAATTTGTACTTACGCACTTAATTGCTTATTTACGTATGTGCTTACTTACACACTTACTTATTCACATCCTCATGTGCTTACTGACTTATTTACATTTGTTTGTTTTGTTTATGTTTGTGTATTTAGCAGACGCTTTTGTCCAAAGCGACTTACAAGTGATAATCGGCATGTTGCCCTTGAGGCTAACAACAATAACAACAACTTGACATCAGTCATGGAGAGGAGTGGACGGTAGAGAGGTGGGACGGGTGCAGGGAAGGTTCTAGTTAAGAAGATGCTCTCTGAAGAGCAGGGTCTTCAGGAGTTTCTTGAAAATTGAGAAGGATTTGCACTTACTTACTCACTTACACATGTACTTATGCATTTACTTACACACTTATTTAGGTACTCACCTACTCATTAATTTTGTTGTATTAATACTGGCAATTAACTGCCTCCGTAATAATTTACTTTACAGTTTTTACTGTAGGGACAACTTTATTAAAGGGGACAAGTTATGCAATACTCATCTTTTGCATCAATTTGGGCTTCTATTTGGGTCCCCACTGCCTTTCTAAACTTTCCATTTGAGAAAAAGACATCCACTGATTTAGTTTCATTTTTTTAGTTTCAGTAATTATGTGCCTAAAAAAGCACTTTCAAAAGTCCCTGTATGATGTCACAAACAGGGGAATTAAATTAGAACCACCTCTCACGTGCAAGAGAAGCATCGGCTCTACTCCGGCCTGCTTCTGGATACTGGAGCTTCTCAGCTTATAGTAGCCTGAGTGGTGGGTGGGTGGGTGGACATGGCCAGCTCCGTCTTGTTTTCCCAAAGTGGCAAGGCCCTGAAACGGTTCATTCTGGAAGGTAATGAAAATGTCAAGAATTACACTGCTTTATATGAGAGGGATTTAGTGCAAAGAAGTTCATGACCATGTTTTGCATTGCATGGGACTGTTATATATCCTTTAAAAAGTAAGCAATGATGCATGTTTTTATATCTGTTGCATTTTCGTTATTTTTTCAGTATTCATGCTGAAGACAGATAGTGTTGTATTTACCTCGACTCTACCTCAGTGCTGTTCTCAAACATCTGCATGTCCAACCCAACTATTAGCTATTCTTTCTTTCTTCTTCTGGCACTCGCAGAGTACAGACACTTCTGCTTTTGCTCCCTTATCTTTTTTTCCCCAGGCTCTTTGTCCTGTCTGCCCACAGAGCACTTCTCTGCATTTCTTCTGAAAACCCCTATTTTTTAGAATGGATTTAATTAATTGGTCATTCAACGCAATTGACAAGATTTTTTCTACGATGAGAACGGAGGAGGGGGCACCCACTTGCCCGCAAGGGACACATGCAGCGGGATATATGATGGATTCCTGGAGGGAGTGGAAGCTCGTATGTCTCTCTCAGTTATCCATTGAGGATGTCCAAGATGTGTGGATATTTGGCCTGATGATCACTGGATTTCTTCTGATTGGAGTGGGAGGATATCTGGTTTTCTGGAAATTTGGGAAGACTGGAGCGATTGGAGGGCGACCCGCACCCACGGAAAGCACCGTCCGTGTGGAGACCTCACAGACTGGGACGTTACTCGAGGTGAATCGTAAGCTGGACAATATTCTAGCTGCGATACCGGTATTAGTGCACAAAATGAATGTCATCTCGGAGAGGGTCACTGGACGGTGTGGAGATGTTTAAAACCTGAATTGGCTTCACTGGAGGACTTGAATGATCAGTTACAGACTTCAAGGCAGAGAGGAAAATTATCTCTGCCTGACCCAAACAAAGTCTCGTTATCCGAATCTGACGCCATGGCAGCCTTGTGAATGCCAACAACCATAGGGCTGCTCTCGCTGGTGAAACAGGATTCCACCCCCCCCCCCCCCCACCCCCACCCCCCAACCCCCCGCCCTCCTCTCGGTGTCTCATGTTGTGAATTGCTGATGTTCGTGCTTATATGTTTGAGTCGGGTTTTTTTTTTTGCATAGTAAAGCTACGCCCTGCCAGGAGTAACTCTGGTATGCCTTTTTTTCCCTCCCCCAATTTATCCTCATGTGATCCCCTTTTCATCTAATTAACGGTAGCGCGACTCTTGTTGCGAATGACCACAGTACCAATTCTTCTATACTGAAACATTTGCCCCTCGAGGATGATTAAAGTTTTTTTTTATTTGAATTTGAATTTGAATTCTGTTCATCAGCTGTTTAAAAAAGTGTTTTCTGACAAAGTTACTCGACGAGACTAGTCAGTGAATCTGCAGGTCATGTGTGTAGCTAAAATTCAGGGTTAAACATTGAGGCTAACGTCACTTTTCAATGAGCAAAGTCTAACATTTCTCTTGCAAAAACAATTGATCTTTAAAGTGACAGTGTGTATTTTTCCTGGCGATAGGGGACAGTAAATACCTAAATTATTGCAAGCAAGTTGTATTTTTGTGTTGGAGTAAGACCTTACTAACGGATGCTCATTAGGGTAAAAAAGCGCTGGAGAGTGCAAACTTTAGCAAAAATAACAAGCACATCAGACTTCCTTTCATCACTGACAACAAGTGAAGAGGTAAATGTGTAAAACAACATTTAAGAATGACAAAAGCTTGTAACCACTTGTTAGAAATAAGTAAATGCATGCTGTCCTCATGGGCTCCCGTAGAGGAAACATGGCCTCTAATATGGCATCGCCTAGCGACTTGGACCCCCTCCCATGCATTTTAGACCTGATTTTTAAGGTTATATGTTACAAAGCTGTCAATATTTTTCAACAACTGGACATAATTTATTTTATTTTCAACAACATTTTGATGGATATTTCCAGAAATTAATGGTAAAAACTACACATTGTCTCTTTAAAGTAAATTAAAGTGTTGGCTGTATTTATAAATGATGATGGAGGATTGCTTTCACTTTCTACTGGATAGTGGTATTAGTATTGTTGTCTAACTGATATAAAAAAATACAAAGAGAATAAAATGTTCATATTTATTAGGATACATGTTCAAGTAAATATTGATTACATTTAACAGTGAATATTGCTTTGCAAGTAACCGAACCTGAGCTTGAAACTTTGTGTAAGTTTTATGTGTCCATTATAAGCACTTACTGGAGATTTATGAGGCACTATAGATAATTTATTAACCTATAGCTCTGGAGTTAAACCTTTTTCACCAACACACAATATAAACATGTGGAATAAACATCTGAGTGCTGCACATTAGGTGTGCACTAAAATGCCCTTTTTACTGTGTGTGTCAGTTTGAAAAGGCACTTCCTGATTTTAATTGTCACACAGGTGGGTCTCTGGGTGTCCTTTGACCCTAAGGCATGAACCGGAGTCCCATTATGAAAGTCAAAGGTCAGGTTTGTGCTTCAGGCTAATTGATTTGAGTGCCGCTTATATATGCATATCTCATGAATCACAGCAGTAAGGCCTAATCAATGTGATTGGTCTAATTCTTAAGCAGATGAGGTCACCGCTCGTGCAGAGTTTGTGTTCACTGCTTTTAGCCTGGCTTCTGATAACTAAACTTTATTTTTGCATTGTTTTAATAACTGTGTAAAATATTCTTTGCTTGCTGTTTTTCCTTCAGAACATGATTGCAGTAATTTTCCATAAAAGTATATATAAATGTCCTTTAGTAAAAGGAACACATTTACACATTTAAACCAGATAAAGAGGGATGTCTATGACACATTCTGAGACATAATCGCTGCCAGATGGTACCGTCTTCTCCTCTGCTAACCTTTGACTCCCCTTCTCCTTGTCTCAAAGTCAACACTCAGGGGAGAATAACAAAGCTGATGGAGCTGCTCCCTGATCTGCTGGAAGAGGAAAACACAAGAGTAGGTCTCACAAAATGCCAGATGAGGCAGAATCTAAACAAAACTATCCCAATACGTTTGCAGCTGTAGCGTACGTAGCTATTTAGCAACTTGATGCCATGAATAATTAGTTATTTACAGTTTAATAATTTTGTTTTGGGTTCAGAAACAAATCAGAGTAGTTGCCCTTTTGTGCAATTGTGATTTTACTTTTGAAAATGCTGATTAAAGCAAGCAAAGCTTTTTTAAATATCGTCAGCCCGTGTTCCCCATCGCATCAGCTTCTGCTCTAAAAGTGTTTTAAATGATAAATGACCAGCACTTGTATAGCGCCTCTCAGAGTAAGGACTCCAAAGCGCTTTACACTACAGTGTGTCATTCATCCATTCACACACACATTCACACACTGATGGGGATGAGCTACGATGTAGCCACAGCTGCCCTGGGGCACACTGACAGAGGCGAGGCTGCAGAGCACAGGCGCCACCGGTCCCTCCGACCACCACAAGCAGACAAGGTGGGTTAAGTGTCTTGCCCAGGGACACAACAGCAGAATTCTCTGTCCGGAGCCGGGATCGAACCTACAACCTTCCGATTACTGGACAACCCGCTCAACCGCTACTGCTCTGGAGGCAGGCGTTGCAGATTTGCAACGTTAAAACCTACCTACCTGGTTACTCCACATATGTATTTTATGAGCATTTTTTAACTCAGAAGTATTCCTGAAGGACTTAGTTATTCGTCCTTTTATCAAAACTTATTTTGAGCCTGAGAGGGTTAATCTGTGAAACACATTGTCGTAGTCTGAGGTGAGTGGTTCATTCATGACCTCTGACTGCTTAATTGCAGGTGAGTGGCACTGAGGAGCGGGCAGCTGCAGCCAATCTGTCATCTACCAGTTGGTGTATAAAAGGAGCAGGGAGACGACATCACCTCGCCGGATGATTGCTCACTTTGGTACACTCCAACCTGAGATAACAAAGCCAACTCTCAAATTTAGAAATCTTGCACTTGTTTTGAGCTTTAACATATTTGTAATTCCTGTTCCCTTCAGGTATCCTCGCCATCACCACCTCGTCAGCCATAACCACGGATTATCACTGGACCACGTCTCCATGCTCAACCTGACAGACCCGCTCTCAGCTACTCACCCCGCACTCACCTTCATTCTCCTCTCAAGCTTGACCCTCACCTCAGGCCTAACCCCTTCTTTCCACGGGAGCCGTCAGCAGCACGTTACTGCAGCAGCACGTCTTGCTCGCGTAAACTGCTGCTTGGCCCTTCCCACGAGACGCGAAGCAGCAGGGGAGCAGCTGTCACCGACCGACCACAAAGTCACACGAGTGGCGTCATCAGTAAACACAACAACAAGCATTAGAAAACTACAACATGGCTCCAAAAGATTTGTGTTTTATGTTCTGTCCATTTTATAATCGACCTGAAAAACAAAGGAGACCGCTAGCTAGGTGATAACTTCTCATGGGGCCGCATATTTAGTAACTTTTTTTAAAAGTAAAGCAACCGGAAGGCAGTGCGTTCTTTATTCTGTAAATCTCGGGAGCTTCTCACCATTTCCGCGTCCGATTTCCTGACTTTCCTTCCCCAAAAATGTCGAACTTGACCCGTTTCAGAGGCGTCGCGCGTAGAAAATAGAACCGGCGCGTAAAGGCCGCGACATGCTGCTCCTGAGACGCGGCCGACTCGCGCTGCCGACGGCTCCAGTGGAAAAGGTTCTGTTGACCACAGCGGTTCCTATCAGCAACTATGACGTGCTGCTGCAGTAACGTGCTGCTGACGGCTCCTGTGGAAAGCCGGGGTAACCACCGTCCTCGTCTTCCACGAATCCCCTAACCAACCTCCACACTTCAACCTCACTCAGACACTTGCCTCACATTGACGGCGCTCCTTCAGTTACCCTTTTCTAATAAATATTGTTTAATTCTTTTATCCAATCTCCATGTATGATTCAGAATGTCCTGGGTCAGGAAACATAACCAGAACTTTACACACATTGCTTATCTAGCGTCTGTTAGACTGATTATTGGCAGCAACAGAACAGCTTGCTGTTATCTACAAACTATCATTCAGTTTCATTCTGACAAAGAAAAATGTTGGTTCAAGTACACATGCACAGGACTCATGCAACTTGCATTACTTTCCCAGTAGGTTCAGTCTGAAGGTTAACTATGGCCCAAGTCTAAAGACTGAAAGCCCTTCCTGACCTGACATCTGATTTGAGAGCAACGTTTCAGAGAATAGCTTTTAGCTCACTGATCCATCTCACTGTTGACAGTTGTTGTGGATGTGTAGCTCGTTGTACTTCCAAGAGGAATTTATAAAGCCAAGTGCTTAATGACCCAATCATGCGTGAGTGTGTTGATGTAGATTTAGCAGCTGATAGCACACACACACACACACACACACACACACACACACACACACACACACACACACACACACACACACACACACACAGCTGTTCTTATAATAGCTCCCACTTATAGAAGTTATTCAATGCCATTGTTTGGTGTTTACGGAAAGCGGTATACGTAGGAGCACAATGACTCACTTTATGGAGACAATAAATGCATCATTGAGTGGATCAGGTCTTCCTGACATCATTTTTGTTATGCAAGCCGGCTTCACACGGTAAATGTTAAACGGCCTGCATTTATTCCAGAAGTTTGGAACAACCTACAGTGTAGTGTGTTTTTAACTGGCACCAGCAATGACATCAATAGCATTTTGACCAACATTTAAGTAATCAAAACACCTTACTAAAAATGCCTGAGTCAGCAGCAGCCGAGTACGGCGGCATTAATTACTTCAATCCGAACTTAGATTTGAACCTGATTTGTGTTTTTTCCCCCCTTGTATTAATGTTGAGTGTTTGCAAAGTATAATAAATAGTTTTTTTTCTTCTTCTCAGTACTTCCTTGGGGGACTGGATACAAATAGGCCCCATGTCAAGCAAAAAAACAACACCGCCAGCAATGAAGGGAAGTAAGTGGAGGGATTAAGTGTTCTGGAGAGTGGGGGGGGGGTGTCTTGTCCAACTGAAATAGCAACTAGACATGATAGACAGGTGGAAATAGATAGAGTAAGGTGTGTAAAGGGCGAGTTGATAGAAAAGGACTGTTTTAAACTCACTTGAGAAAAAAATGTGTTTATGTTTATGTGTTTAGCAGAAGTTTTTGTCCAAAGCGAATAAGATGTACAGCTCTAACTCAGATGTTAGTAAATAGCAGATCATCTTTCCATAAAATGCTATTATTTCTATTTTATTTAAGTAGGATGGTCCAATTAGAAAACAGAAAAACAGGAAAGCAATGTCTGGGCCAGAGTCCCCATCAGGTAAGCGATCCTAGCAACATCTGGAACGATGTGGAACTCCCATTAGTCCTTCCTTGACTGAGGTTTGTTATCAGGACTCTTGGCCTCCTGAACATCACAGCTGTGTTTACAAGTAGCATGCCATGTTCAGATTGTCCACAGATGTTTTTTTTTCAAATGACTGAAGGAAGGACTGCAAAGTGTCGATCACGGGATCAGCATCTGTTGATGTTCTATTCCACTAAGACTTGTTATACAACACCAGCAAAGGACACGTTTAAGCACAAGCGGAGTTTTCAAAAAATACCTGACAGGAAATACTCTGGTAGTTTTTTTGTTTTATCAGATAGATTTAAAGAGCTGCATCGTGGAGCAGTTCGATCTGTTGTCTTGTAGTGAGAAGGTCACAGCAGGTTTGAATCCCGGCTGTTATATTCCTGCCTCAGTATTTTCTCCCCATGCTTGCTACTCCACAGCCGTTCTATGGTCCTCATGTATAGGCAGCAGCCAGTGTGTGTGTGTGTGTGTGTGTGTGTGTGTGTGTGTGTGTGTGTGTGTGTGTGTGTGTGTGTGTGTGTGTGTGTGTGTGTGTGTGTGTGTGTGTGTGTGTGTGTGTGTGTGTGTGTGTGTGTGTGAAACTGTGGAACAGAATGAGTGATGAATTGAGGCAATGTCCCAACATGATGCTGTTTAAAAAAAAGGCTTCAACTCATCATGTTTACCAAATACAAGGATGAAGGTCCAAAAGTGTGTGCCTAAACACAAAATGTTTGTATTTATGATATGATCCTGATAAACCATGTGCCATTTGTGTGAATATGTTGCAAAGTAATTTGCAAAAAAAAAAAAAAAAACTACCAAACAACATTAAATAACTGTTAGTTATTTGATGTCGAGAAAGGGGCGGGATTAAATAAGCTGATGCTTCTTCCTACTCCCTTTTGAACATGTGTAAAAAAAAAACCAGAAGGAGAAGTTACTTATGTTGTGTGTATTACTATGTGTATGTACGCATGTTCAAAATAAAGACAAAGACAATCTGCAGACTACAAGTCCAGAAGATTTATCAGAACAGAATGACTGTTATGGTATCAGTGAAACAAATGCCACTAAGCCTAACCCAACTGCTGATTTAAAACTTAATGTAGCGATTAATTATTCAAATGGAGTTTATAGCAGGTTTTATAGCAGTCAGCAGCCTAATTCAGAGGAAGATTTTCACAGTTTAGACGATTATTCCCAAGAGGAAGAGCAAAAATCAGCCACTGGAAAAAAACGAACCTCAGATTTCTGCTTTAAAACCCAACGGGGCTTTTAAATGTGTGGACAAAATTAGTTAGACTGATGGTAGTCTGCAGGCTAAGAGTCCAGAAGATCAGGAAGGCCGCCTTGTTGAACAGCTGGTTGGATTTTAGCAAGAAAAGCAAGGCCAGTTTAGTCAACTTATCACAGAAAAGAAAATTATATCCCAGGATGCAGAATTGGTCAAAACAGCTGCTCGGATGACATCTGCTCTTAAACAGGAGCAACAAAATCAGGATGAAAGATTAGCTAAACACGTAAAACTCCTGGAAGATGAAATTCTCAGACTCAGAGATTGTTGTAACACACAACAGAATATAAGAAAGAAAACCAAAAGATTAAGAGAGAGAAATTATCATTAGAAAGGCAGAAATGCCAACTTAAAACAGCAAAGTGGAAGGCTGAACTGGAGCGGCGACAAGTAGAGAAAGAGAAAGAAACCTAGAATGAAAAAATTACACTTGAGGACATCAAGCTACAGCTGAAAGAAGAGACTGAACTACTGGAAGAATGGAAAAGACTATTTAAAATTAAAACTAAAGAGTTTGAAAAAAGAAAAGCAGATGAAACGTTACAAGTAGATTTGGCACGTCTGAGGGAAACGAAAAACCAGTCTGGCACCACGAAATATCTGGAAAAACCTAAAATACAGTCAGAGACCATGGATCGTCTAGATGAACATATGGACTTTTTTAAGGATCTGAAACAAAGATTAGAGAGAAAACAAAGACGGAAGGAGTAAAAGACTCAAACAAATTTAAACATCCAGATAAACTAGATGAACTGTTCAAAGACATTAAACTACAACTGGATGCCTGACTCAGATGTAAAAACACATCTGGATGATCAGAACATGCACTCAAGTGTGATGAAACGTCTAGATGAGCATATGGACTTTTTCCAGGATCTTAAACTACAGTTAGATAAAAAGAAAAATAGTCGGACGCAGCAAGAGATTTAGACAAATTCAAACATCTGAGTTAACGAAAACGGTCTGAGATAGTGAATTATTAACATAATAAAGGGTTGGAAGAAATAATACAGCATCTGGAGGAAAAACACATAGTCAAGTGTAATGAAACATCTAGATTACCTTATAGATTCCCTAAAGCTGAGCCCTTTAGAGCAGGGGTGTCAAACTCAAACTCACACGGGGCCGAAATGAAACTCTGGGACGGAGTCGAAGGCCAAACTTAATATTTTTTGAAAAAGTGACGGCAAATTTGCACATTTTCTTTATCAACATGTATGCAATTTTGAACCTTTAAATTTGGAAACAAACTTATTTTTGCATTAACACTGAATGTGGAATAACCAAATTACACACGAGCAAGTCAGTTTTAAATAAAAGGCATCAGTAGTATTCATTACTTGTGGTATAATCAGCATTTTTAAAATCTATTCAGGATTTATGTTTTCTTGTTTATTCATTTTTCTTATTTTCTATTCTCCTTTTTTTCTCCTGTAATACGTGTCATCGCTGCTGTGACGTCTAGCTTTCCCCACTGAGGAACAATAAAGGGATTTTCTATTCTATTCATCTATCTGCAGCCTTTCCACTTCCTGTTTACTGTAGGTTAAATCTTTTCTCACAGGCCAACAACGCTGCAAAGCATCATGGGAGTTGAAGTCTTTGAGGTAAAATCGGCCAGTGGGCCTTGTGTCTGACACATGTGCTTTAGACCATACTGATGAACAGGCTCTACAAAAATGAGTGAGAGTGTGTTATTTACTCATTATCTGTTATATTTATTTATATAGGGAGCAGTTAGTAGCAAGCTCCCCTCTCAGCAAAACTTAGTTTCAATTCAGCATCAGTCTTTTTCCCACGTATTTTGGGGTTTTCTCCGGGTGCTCCGGCTTCCCCCAACAGGCCAAAAAATGTAGGCTAGTTATGTTTAGATTAATTAGAGACTTAGATGAATTGTTCCTAGGTGTGAGTGTGTAACTGATTGTTTCTGTGCGTCCCTGTGATGGACCAAAGACCTGTCCAGGGCATCCCCCACATCTCACCGTGGGACTACTGTAGCTAGGCACCAGCTCTCTGAGACCTTACTGGGAAATTAGTGAGTTTAGAGAATAAATGAATGAAAGAAAAAACTGTCAAATATTTAAATTTATGAGATTTTTTTATATACAGCCCCAACATGTTGGCATCGTGAGACTCGTTTAAATAACATTAGTGTAACAAGTGGAATGTTATGGCACTTACACATTAGCGTCGGCACGGCCCCAAATGGTATTGAACGGAACCGGAATTTGGTTTCACACACAGGTCAGATTTGCGTTTTCGGTGCGAACGCGACTCTTTTCTTAGACCTTATCCCCAGCGGTCAGACTGGGACCGACACTAAAGACTGATTGGCCAGCTGAAATTACGCCTACCGCCTCTGATCTGCGAGAAGAATGAGCCAGCGGGTAGGTTCCCGCATGTGCGATTAATTTTCATGCTGGATGCTGTTAAGTAAACTTCTGTCTGTAGCACGAAGCTGCCGTTCCGAGCTGCCGATCAGTGTGGGAATGGGAGAAATCGGTGTGTGCGTGTGTGTGTGTGTGTGTGTGTGTGTGTGTGTGTGTGTGTGTGTGTGTGTGTGTGTGTGTGTGTGTGTGTGTGTGTGTGTGTGTGTGTGTGTGTGTGCGTGTGTGTGTGTGTGTGTGTGTGTGTGTGTGGGTGGGTGGCACAAGATTGTCAGGACACATACAGCAAATTAATAAAGTAATGTGGTTCAGACTCTCCAAAAGAAACACAGATCATGCCCACCTTGCCTTATGGAGTGGACTTTCCCGCGCGTATTAAACTCCGCCCACAGGCTCGGGGATTTCTGCATTCCTGAGAAGTCTATGTGAACACCACCTGTTCGAAACCGAACTCACGCCATCCAGCCCGACCAAACCCCAACCGTGCCGATGCTAATGTGTAAGCGCCATTATATACTTGTTAGGTGTTTCATGGGGGACTGTTTGGAGGCAACTCGAAAACCGAAAACAGGCTGGGCTTATGTGTTTGTACCTGGAAGAAGCACGTTTGTTAATAAAGTTCAAGAGTAAGCAACAATGCTGCTTTAACCGTCCATTCTGTAAAAGTGATCAACAGAACAGAGTGAAATAATTAGAAAATCTGTTTTGTTTTTGTAACAAATACAACTAAATTAAAATCAATTAACCCAGCAGCTATTGAAAGAAATCACCTTATATTTAATAAAAATCCTGATAAAAATGATCAGATCTTGTGAAATGTGTTACAAACTGCTGTGTCTCATTGGTCTGGCTTAGTAACACTACTGAGAAATTATCTTGTGTATTAAAATCAATACAACAAAATGTAAATGTTTTGGGGCCTTGTGACTGTGTTTGCCAGCTGAGATCAGTTGGAGTTTTTGTGAACGTACCTCTGTATTGTTCATCATGACTCCTCTACAACAGCTACCCAAACAGGGAGACGCTTCCTCAAATCAACAGTAAAAACAATAGAAACTGTCTGATAATGTTGAAATATATACACGTTTAGGTTTTCCAACAAAACTAATGAAAACTGTAAAAACATTTAATGTCAATAACAATTATGTCCCCACTGTGAGACAAAACAGATCATTTTTATTCTATCCTGTAATCAAATTATCACATAAATATTTTTGAATATCAAGGCATTTCTCAGAATGTGTTACTCTGAAGATAAATGTTGGATGAGTTAACCTAACTATAACAATGGCACCTGGCTCATGCAGAAATGCAGCTTGAATGCTGATTGCTTAAAGAAAAAGCTGAAACTGCTTAAGACCTGAGCAGAGGCTAAAGCTAAGCAAATGAGCATGATTACAGCAGCAAAAATCACATAAACCTAGTGGCAGACTGAAATATGATTAAACTAATCCCGTAACTTTTTTACACCTACAAAAGATGGCCTTGTAACAAAACTGCTGGGAGCTTAAGCTTCATTTGCATGGCAATAAAATTTCCCTTCGAAGAACACTTTTGTAGTTTTCCTTCTATATTGCAAGATTTTTGGTTAAATAGCTAGCAATGTGCTGGAAAACATTTGTTAAAAGGTGTTCTACATCTCTGCGTTCTTCACTTGTTGGTAATCTGGGCATTGCAGAAAGAAATAATCAAAATCTATTTACCAAAAAATTCATAAATAAGCAAGGGAATGTATTTAAGTAGTACAGTTGAGCGAAACTGTGGAGTAAAAGTACAGGGTGGGTTTTCTACCCTAGCCCAGCCTCCTAATCTATTTTCTGCCAAAAAATGTGGTAAAGTTGTTACTGTTTAAAGCCTTGAAGACACTGTCATAAAGACAGTGATCAAACTTGAGTTCAAATACTTGCATTAATGTGCAAACCTGTCTGATGTAAGGTGGGGTGACCTGAGGCATGGAGCTGTAAGGTGATGTCTAGGAATGCAGCTGAAAAAAAAGCTGGCACAATTTGGTATTACTAAGTGTAAAAACATGTGGGTTGTTCAAACAGCAGCCTTGTGACTGGTGGATAATCTGGTTAAAGGCCAAGTTCACTGAGAAACAGTTTTTAATTTGTTATTTTTTCACTCTCACATGCAGACTTGTTGTGAAAATAGCTCTCTACCCCTATTTTCTGCATTAGCCGCCGATAGAAAATAGACAGGGGAACTCTTCGGCCAGAAAAAGCCAGTCATTCCATTCCATTTATTTGATAAAGCACATTTAAAAACATGTGAGCTGACCAAAGTGCTGTACAGGGGTAAAAACATATAAGGTTAAAAGAATAATATAAAAGAATAAAACAGCTAGAGCATAGCACAAAGAACCAAACAAGAGAAGTCAATAAAATCGGTAAAAGAACAGTGTAAATAAACCTAGATAAAATAGCTAGGCAGTAAAAGCAAGGGAATAAAAGTAAGTCTTTAAAGGAGACTTAAAGACCCCAATGGGGGGGGGGGGGGGGGGAAGAGTCCGATATTCAACGGGACATCATTCCAGAGTTTTGGAGTGCAACTTCTTAATTCCAAGATTAACAATTGTTCGACTAATTTTAAAAGGAAGAGCAGAAAAATCAGGAGCGGAGGAAGACGAACCATTAGGAGTAAAAACAATAAATTCAGTCTTAAAATAATTCAGCAGCAGAAAATTTGCTGACAGCCAGTCTTTAACCTCACTCAGGCAATCAAGGAGCGGCTGGATGGAGGTAAAAGTCTTCAATGGAACATAAATCTGGCAGTCGTCCGCATAAAGATGAAAGTTAATGTTGAACTTCCTAACGATTAGTCCCAGTGGAAGAATATAAATGCTAAATAAAAGGGGGCCGAGGATTGACCCCTGTGGCACGCCCCAAGGAAGAGCAGCAGAGGGAGATGAATAGTCGTCCATTCTAACTCTAATAGACATGTTGTCAAAGTAGAAGCAGAACCAGTCAAACGCAGATCCCTTAATGCCGACCAAATTCTCAAGGCGGGACAATAAAATGTCATGGTCAACCATGTCAAATGCAGCTGAGAGGTCCAACATCACCAGGGCAACATGGGAACCGGAATCCGTGGCTAAAATAATATAATTAAAAACCCTGATGTGAGCGGATTCTGTGCTGTGATATTATCTAAAACCAGACTGAAATTTATCCAAGACCCCAAAATTGTTCGGATGGGGCATAATTTGATTATAAACAGCCTTTTCCAACACTTGACAAGAAGGGGAGCTTTGAAATGGGGTGAAAGTTCCCTAGGACAGTTGGGTCTAGGCCAGATTTTTTCAATAGTGGTTGAAGCATGGCATGTTTAAAAAACGAGGGTATAATTCCCAAAACAAGGCTGGAGTTAATAATGTTGAGCACATAAGGGGCTACCACTGGAAGAACCTCCCGAAAGAGTCTGGCTGGTACAGTCATCAGGACATCCTGATGGCTTCATGGAAGATATTAATCTCTCCAAGGCAGGCAGTGTGATCGGCTCAAAATGGTCAAAGCATCCGGTACAAACAGATACGGGTAGCAGAACATCTCCAGGGGAAATGATTAGACTCCTAATATTGGAGACTTTGTCTAGGAAAAAAATTAAAAATTGGGAGCAGAGATCATCTGTGATTGCAACCGTAGGAGAGTAATCAGTTGACAAAACTGCATTTAGGGTTTTATATAAAGCCCTCTGGTTCCCAGAATGGGTCGTAAAAATGCTGGCGAAGTATTTATTTCTAGAATTCCTGACTGCTTTCTGATATTCATCTAGTGCATTTCTAAAAAGTTCATGGGAATTGGATGGTTTATCCTTCTTCCATCTGCGTTCACACCTTCTGCATAATCTTCTGAGTTCATGTGTGTGAGAGTTTAACCAAGGGTTGGATTTTGGCTTAGGGCGTCTAACCTTTAAAGGAGCAATGGTATCCATCACCATGAGGCAGGCTGAGTGAAAAACCAGCAAAGCATCCTATGTATTGGTGTAAAATGGGGTGGAGGCCTGCAGTTCAGTGAAAGAAGGACAAAATCTATCAGCTGTAGCCGGGGTGATAACCCGTGTCTGGCACAGCACCACAGGCCTTTTACCTAAGCTCACCGGACAATTAAACTCAAACAAAACTGGAAAATGATCAGAAATGACAGTTTCGTCAGCAGACAAATTAGTAACATTTACCCCATAAAACATCACAAAATCTAAAATATGAGACTGGTCATGGGTAGGAACCGACACAACCTGCTTAAGACCAAACAGCAAACATGAACATTAAAATCACCCATAATCAGGACTCGTTCGTATTTTGTTATTATTTCTGCCACAAGTTCTGACCATTCTTCAATGAAGTCCTTACTGAATTTAGGGGGGCGGTAAACAAGCACACATAGGACTGGATGGGTATTACCCAGTTCGAAAGTAATCAGTTCAAAACTAATGATGATGGTAGGTAAGGATACAATCTTGCAGGGGATATTCGCTTTAAAAAATAGTCAGCAACCCTCCCCCGTGGCCCGAAGGCCTGGGAGAGTTCAGCACCAAGCACCCAGGAGGAAGAAGTTCAGTTAGTAGAGCGGTCTCACCGGGGGGGATCCAGGACTCCGTAATACAAAATATGTCCAGGTCTTTATCAGAGAAATAATCCTTCAGGATAGCGGTTTTATTTCAAACGGAGCAGGCGTTAAGCAGAGCAAGCTTAACGCGAGTCGGAGCAGGAGAGAGCTGCAGAACCAAAGTGGAGGAGGAAAGGTGTCCAGCAAAAGCACGCAGGTTTGCGTGGTTGACCCCGCGTCTCCATAGACACGGGTAGAAAAGGCGACGCGCTGGAGCTGCCTCCTCTGTAAAGACGAACCAAGGCACAGATGGAGAATCAGCGAGGGGAGAATGGAGCACGGCAGCCGGCAAGGTCTGGATAGACCTCCGGGAAATCGCCATGGCAACTCGAGCCCGGACACAGCGGCCCCCCGCGCTTACAGTGGCGTCTTTTCCGAAGCCAGGATGGGTGTGGCAGCCCATCAGCCCAGTCAGACCTACGTCACACTGCAAGTTAGCCTTCATGGACTCACCCATCTTCGCTCACCTTAGTTGTTGATTTAGCAATCAGGGGAGAGCAGAGCACATCTTGACTAGTAGAAGCTAACAATTAGCATTAGCAACTCCACAATATTGCATAACACCTTCAGGCTTGTGTTATTTGTGAAGATAAAACATCAATGTTGCAAAGTGAACAGAGTCAGTGGTAGAGTCACACAGCTGTTAGCCAATCAGAGATGTCTGAATATCAGGAAGTAAGACTCCCAGGGGGTTTCTCAATGCCAAGGAATCTTGTCTTGATGTCTTGGCCCTGCCCCGGTTGCCTAGGAGATACGTCATCGGAAGCCACCAAGACGTGTTCCAATGTTCATGTTCTACCGAGGCGTGTGTTCTCCGTTTGTTAGCCGTTTAGCTAGCTGAGTGATGAAACACGGGAGGTGTCTTGTAGCCTAGCCTTGGTAAAAAATTACCCACAATACACCACTGTATTTTCAAAAAGATGGCAGCTCAAAAGCCGGCAGCTACTTCGGAGACAATTTTCAAGTTTAAAAGTAAATCAACTAACAAAATGTTTTTTTAGATCCAAAGAAGTTATCTGTTGTTGGTTAGTTGCTTAGTAGTTGCCGCTTTGGTGGCTAGCGGGTAGTAACTCACTTATATATTTAATTTAACAAACATATACACAATGTAAAAAGTCAAAGGCTCGTTACATATTTACATTGAAACTAATACATATAAAATATAACGTTATCTCCCGTGTCACGTGATGTTACATGACCGCTGTGGAAGTCGCGGCCACATGATGCAAGTCTGTTCAATTTAACCATTTTCTTTGACCAAGGAAGGACAATGTCCTTATAAGCAAGGCGCCTGGCCTCGCAAGACATCGCCTCACAAGGCCAGGCGCCTTGACATTGAGAAACACCACTAATCCGACTGTCTTCTGCTTTCCTCTGCTCCGGTTCACTTCTACTTCCTGAAACAGAGAAAAACTCACAAAAAGCATTCACTTATACTAAAGAACACTGCAAATGTATTGAAAAAACAAGTGAACTTGGTCTTTAAGAAAGGTTTCTACAAGTTACATATGTGCAAATAATGAAAACTTCCAGCTTGAAAAGTAAAACCAGTCCTATATAAATTGGTGTTGTGGTACAAAATGTAATGAAAAAGAGCAAAGTCTACATTTAACAACAAATGAGAGTTCTGAAGCTGTTTTCTCATTAATTCCCTTCATTCTAATTAAATGTCTGTTAATATTATACAGATGTGCTCCCATTAAACTGCTCCCAGGAATGAGTGTGGGACTTTCTGCCTGTGCTGTAACTTTTGTTTGTCTGAACCATGTGTCCCAAATTAATGAATCCAGTCAGTACACTGAACCTTCTTCGCTCTGTCACTGCATCTTGTCACAGTAGGATTGGCCTCAAACTTTTCTCCCCCCTCTCCCTCTCTCTCCATTTCTTTTTTCTCCCCCACTGAATCTCTCGCTCTCTGTTCTTTCAGTTTTCATGCAAGTGTCCCAGTTAAGAAATTGCTTACATCCTACTCAGTCTGGGGCTGGATTGAAATTTCCCACAGGGTATGTACCAATATTCAGGGAGCACACTTCGACAGATGCCATCAGAGAACAAGCATATGAATTACCAGGCAGCCTGCCATCTTTGAGTTCAGACAGAATGGCATTAATACCTGATTATGATCCAAACAACAACACAACAACAACATGAAAGCCAAAGCAACTGGGAGCAGGTAAAGGTTTCATCATTTATATATTAATGGGTTAACTAACAAAGACCCCGTTCCCCCACCCCACCCTCAAAAGTTAAAATGTCACAGAAGCTGCCAACGTTCAGGGGACGTGTTTTTTTTTTTTTTTTTCAAATTTTTTGGGAGGGAGAAAGAAAACAAGAAATCAGATGTTGTCAGCAAATTATGTTCCAATAAATTAAATATTTACAAATGCTGACCATAACTAATTCAGAAGATATGATATATTCATGACTACAATTAAAGAAAACACGATCCCTTTTAATTTCAAACGGCTGCAAATATTGGCATTAGCCAATTAGGCGACATATGTGACTGAGGGAAGGGTCTGCTTCGTGGTCCTGGAGAGGAGGGTCCCACTAATTAACCAACTGCTCTGGTTTAACATGGAAAAAGCACAAGTGGGTGATTTTTACATCATTGGTAAATAGGTTAGCGTGAGTTTCAAACCTAATTAGTATTATATTATTAAAATTAATTGTTTTTTCAAAGAATGGTTCAGAAATTTTAAAGTGGATTCCTGTGGAAAGGTTATAAATAATTATTATGGTTCATGTCTTTGACTGTTATTTTAAATGGCCTGCATACTGATTATTTCAATAAATCTACTCTCGTGTGAATGACTGCCTTTTGAGTCGTTTTCAGCTGAAATAAAGCTCTGGTACTTTCACCGGGTGGGATTTGGACTCATTATCATTCATTCATTCATTCATTCGTTCGTTCGTTAGTTCGTTCGTTCGTTCGTTCGTTCGTTCATTTTATTTATAGAGTGCCTTTCTGCCGCCAATCAAAGCAGCTTAAAGAACTGAACACAGCAATGTACTTCAAAAGCACTAAAAAAGACTAAAAGGAGTGATGCTTGGTATTTCTTTGTGATTATCATGCTACATGTTGAGCTACATGTGGAACAGATGGCTCACTCTGCTGATGATTTATGCTGCAAAGAACCCTTGTCCTTGTTGTCTTCTGCTCACATGGGTCCAGGCTGAGGGGGCAGCTGCCCCAGCAGGGAAGCCCAGACTTTCCTCTCCATTCACTTTCACCAGGTCTTCCAGTGGCGCCTGAAACAATACCAAGGTCAGTTCATACATATAATCCCGCCAGTTGTCTCGGGCGCTTCATACCAGCAAGTAATGCCCAAATCACCTCTGCCAGAAAGTGTCCAGGAGGCATACTGACCAAACATCTGAACCACCTTAGCTGGCTCCTGGTGGAGGAGCCGCTCTAGTCCCAGGAAGCTCCTCGCCCGTAAGGCTGAGCCTGGCCAACCCAATGGAAAAACTCATTTCTCTAATTTCTTCAATCTTTTCACACAATAACTCCTCACGTTTTCTCACTCCTGGAATTTAAATCGAGATCAAAACAATTTCCAGGTACCTGCAAAATCTCTGAGATTATATTGAGAGAAAATATACCTCACAAAGTTATACGGCTCATGTAAGGAATTAAGAACTACAACGGTTCCATTTTGAAAACTTCCTCATGGATGCCATTTGCGATTTCTCCCCAACAGCTGAGATGCTGACCTCACATATAACTGTGCTTTTAACTAATAAATGGTTTTAAAGTATATTTGTCTCTTCATCAGTTTTTTCTAACCAAGTATAAACTATAACAGACGGTAAACAAAGCCCTTGACTTATATTTGCAGTAAAATATGCATGAGCTCATCGTGTTTTTTGGGTTTTGGGATTTTTGTGAGTGTGAAAATGTTTTAGCAGTTTAAAATAAGCTTTATAAAGCACAAGCAGTGATGTCAGACGGCATTCATTCTTTGACCATGAAGACCAGCCAAACAGGACGTGTTAGCTTGTGTCCTTGTGCTTCCTTCACATGTTTCATTTTCTTTCATCATATTGTGTTTGTGAGATCAATAATAAATAAATGTAAATCTTTAACGTTGTATTCCATCTTGTTCAGATATTGCTTCTGATCTACTTCTCATTATTAGTGCAGAACTAAAGGTGGCATTTTAGAGGTAGCCTCGCCTCTGTCGGTGTGCCACTGGGCAGCTGTGGCTAACCTGTAGCTCATCACCATCAGTGTGTGAATCTGTGTGTGAATGTTTATGTGAATGTGTGTGTGAATGGATGAATGATATACTGTGGTGTAGAGTGCTTTGCAGTCCTCTGACTCTGAAAGGCGCCATACAAGTGTGGGTTATTTATCATTTATCATCATTTATTACATCAGTGTTGTAAATTATTTGTTTTTAAGATCAAAAATCAAAGTATTTACTTTTAAGAAAATGTATCATACAGATTTGGATTTTAAAGTATACATATTTATATACATATATATATATATATATATATATATATATATATATATATATATATATGTGTGTGTGTGTGTGTGTGTGTGTGTGTGTGTGTGTATATATATGTATATATATACATATTTATGTATATATATATATATATATATATATATATATATATATATATATATATATATATATGTGTGTGTGTGTGTGTGTGTGTGTGTGTGTGTGTGTGTGTGTATATATACATACATATACATAAATATGTATATATATGTATATATACATATATACATACATTTATATATATGTATATATACATATATACATACATTTATATATATATATATATGTATGTATATAAACATATATACATACACACACACACACACACACACACACAGTGGGGCAAAAAAGTATTTAGTCAGCCACCGATTGTGCAAGTTCTCCCACTTAAAATGATGACAGAGGTCAGTAATTTACATCATAGGTACACTTCAACTGTGAGAGACAGAATGTGAAAAAAAATCCATGAATTCACATGGCAGGATTTTAAAGAATTTATTTGTAAATCAGGGTGGAAAATAAGTATTTGGTCACTTCAAACAAGGAAAATCTCTGGCTCTCACAGACCTGTAACGTCTTCTTTAAGAAGATTTTCTGTCCTCCACTCGTTACCTGTATTAATGGCACCTGTTTGAACTCATTATCTGTATAAAAGACACCTGTCCACAGCCTCAAACAGTCAGACTCCAAACTCCACTATGGCCAAGACCAAAGAGCTTTCGAAGGACACCAGGAAAAGAATTGTAGACCTGCACCAGACTGGGAAGAGTGAATTTACAATAGGCAAGCAGCTTGGTGTGAAAAAATCAACTGTGGGAGCAATTATCAGAAAATGGAAGACATACAAGACCACTGATAATCTCCCTCGATCTGGGGCTCCACGCAAGATCTCATCCTGTGGGGTCAAAATGATCATGAGAACGGTGAGCAAGAATCCCAGAACCACACGGGGGGACCTGGTGAATGGCCTGCAGAGAGCTGGGACCACAGTAACAAAGGTCACCATCAGTAACACACTACAACGGCAGGGAATCAAATCCTGCAGTGCCAGACGTGTTCCGCTGCTGAAGCCAGTGCATGTCCAGGCCCGTCTGAAGTTTGCCAGAGAGCACATGGATGATACAGCAGAGGATTGGGAGAATGTCATGTGGTCAGATGAAACCAAAGTAGAACTTTTTGGTAAAAACTCAACTTCTCGTGTTTGGAGGAAGAAGAATACGGAGTTGCATCCCATGAACACCATACCTACTGTGAAGCATGGGGGTGGGAACATCATGCTTTGGGGCTGTTTTTCTGCTAAGGGGACAGGAGGACTGATCCGTGTTAGGGACAGAATGAATGGGGCCATGTATCATGAGATTCTGAGCCAAAACCTCCTTCCATCAGTGAGAGCTTTGAAGATGAAACGTGGCTGGGTCTTCCAACACGACAATGATCCCAGACACACCGCCCGGGCAACAAAGGAGTGGCTCCGTAAGAAGCATTTGAAGGTCCTGGAGTGGCCTAGCCAGTCTCCAGACCTCAACCCCATAGAAAATCTGTGGCGGGAGTTGAAAGTCCGTGTTGCTCGGCGACAGCCCCAAAACATCACTGCTCTCGAGAAGATCTGCATGGAGGAATGGGCCAAAATACCAGCTACTGTGTGTGCAAACCTGGTAAAGACCTATAGTAATCGTTTGACCTCTGTTATTGCCAACAAAGGTTGTGTTACAAAGTATTGAGTAGAATTGTTGTTATTGACCAAATACTTATTTTCCACCCTGATTTACAAATAAATTCTTTAAAACTCCTGCCATGTGAATTCATGGATATTTTTTTCACATTCTGTCTCTCACAGTTGAAGTGTACCTATGATGAAAATTACTGACCTCTGTCATCATTTTAAGTGGGAGAACTTGCACAATCGGTGGCTGATTAAATACATTTTTGCCCCACTTATACATACATATGTATGTATATATATATATATATACACATACATACATATGTATGTATATATATATGTATGTATATATACACATATACACATACATACATACATACTTATATATATATATATATATATATATATATACATACATATGTATGTATATATATATACACATACATACATACGTATGTATATATATATATATATATATATATATATATATATATATGTATGTATATATACACATATACACATACATACATACGTATGTATATATATATATATATATATATATATATATGTATGTATATATACACATATACACATACATACATACGTATGTATATATATATATATATATATATATATATATATATATATACATACATACGTATGTATGTATATATATATATATATATATATATATATATATATATATATATATATATATATATATATATATATATATGCATATATATATACTGATTTTGACAGCTAAAGCATGTTGTGTTTAATTTGTTTTCCCTCTTTGGGAAGTTGCTGCGTCAACATTTTAGCAGAGTAAAACATACAATGTACTGACTGGAAGCTCTTTTCCAGCTCCCATTAGGATGACCAGTCCATTTAAAAATCCATAATGCAGACTGAAATATATGCACTCTCTGTTCTTGACATTGAACTGTTTTCTTTCATGCCAGCTAGGAGAACTTACTGTTTGGCATTTGCTTGTTTTTGTTTGTTATAAATGTGATAAAGGAGCATAAAAGCTGGGTCAGAAGGGCTTGTGGTTTGACCACTCTCACCGGCTGTGATCATTAGTACAGTTGCTTCTTCACAAAATAAAACAAACACCCCATCTCCGTCCCTGTGTGTGTGTGTGTGTGTGTGTGTGTGTGTGTGTGTGTGTGTGTGTGTGTGTGTGTGTGTGTGTGTGTGTGTGTGTGTGTGTGTGTGTGTGTGTGTGTGTGTACACTGCTGGAGATGACTGTCAGCAGGCGGTGCCTCTGAGAAAGAGGGAGAGCACTATCCCACCCACCCACACACACACACACACACACACACACACACACACACACACACACATGCACACCCCCCCCCCCCCACACACACACACACACACACACACACACACACACACAGCAAACTCTCCACAGGAAACTTTGAGCCATAATGCGAAGGCACCTCAGAGCAGACGGGTGCATTGCTCAAACCAAGTGGGATACGGCGCAGCTTTGATAGTGCGTTAATTACTCATGTGATGTGATACAGATGTCTGGGGGCTTCAGCTGAAAGTTTGCCTGACGCTTTCCAAGGGGGCCCGGCAGACATTTTAGAAGCGGTAGGTGAAAACCAAACGTATTTATTATTTATGGACAGATCAGTTTGTGTGCTGTCACAGATCCCAGCAGTGTCATGCTGACGCCAAACTGTGATGCTACTTGAAGGGCTGGCTGCTAAATAGTTTTCTGTGTACTCGGTGACAGCAGGGACTTTGAACAGGAAGAACTCTGGGCTATAACACTTGCCTGCTATGTGACATGATGAAACGGGCTTCAGTGTCAATCTGATTTCTTGAAACTTTAACGAGTTATTGTGAAAGATTTTCTGGGCTGAATACGCTCTGATTTTGTCCAGAAAATAAGATCATTTTGAGTGTGGAGGGGGGAAATCTAGACTGCAATGTCATGTCTTCTAATGTGAATTTTTGTCTTCATCTGTTTTCTTCAAATGACTGCTTAGTGGAATTAACCCCCGGTGCTCTTTTCATATGACCACATGTTTTAAGCTTTTAAAATTAGAAACAGAACAAGAATACAGAGCAGGGGAACTCAAACTGGGCACATCCACGTGAAAGACTTGTTTCCACAACAACAAAACAAGAGATGAAAAGAAAGATCTCACAGTATAGTTATGACATTATTGACTCAAAGACATAAACACCTCTTTTTGTAGAAATGAGAAAGAGCAGAAGAGGTTCCCAACATGCTTTGCTAATGCCTCGTCCTCTGATTATAACCAGTGTCGGCATTTCCCATCTGTGCCCCTTTGGTAGATGCTTTTTGATGTCTGTAAGACCTTCAACGTCTTCGCAGCTCCTGAGCGGGATTGTTAGGCTACTAAACTTTCTGGAGGCTGACTTTGTTTAATAGAATTTGATTGGTACTCGTATAAGAGTAGAGAAAATAAAATCCAAAGTATGGAAGCCCATTACTGCTACAACAAAGAAAAAAATTATCATAATTATGAGTTTAAAAGTAATTTCCAAGAGATGTAAAGTCATAATCATAATTATGACTTTGTATCTCATAATTATCAGTTTGAATTTCATCATAATGACTTCTTAACTCAATTAAGATTTAATGTGGGAGATTTTCTTTCTTATACGTGGTAAATGGCCTGTGTTTGTAAAGTGCCTTCTTTAGGTTCTACAACCCCCCACGGTGCTTCATGAAACAATCAGTCATTCACCCATTCACACACTGGTGATGATGAGCTACGATGTTGCCACAGAAGCCCCAGGGCACAAGGACGGAGGTGAAGCTTGCCATACACAGGCGCCACCGGTCCCTCTGGCCTCCAGAAGGGCAAGGCGGGTTAAGTGTCTTGCCCAAGAACACAACAAAGTGGGTGGGAGCTGGGATCGAACCTACAACCTTCTGATTGCTGGACAACCCACTCTACCTCCTGAGCTACTGCTGTCCCATGTGGCAGGAATGTGCTTCCATACAAAAGCATTTTGTGTATTGTAAGATTTACTGGGCTGACCGAAGGTTTAAGGCAGGTGTGATAAAAACTGTAACAAAGATTACTTTAAAAACGTGGAAGTGTTAATTAAACTTTTTTAGGTACACTTGCAGACAATTTTTAAAGGAACTGGGCTGGTGGGTTGTTCCAAACGTCTTTGAGAACTAACCACAGATCTTCTCTCAGCTCCACTTTATTAAGTCCAACAGGGACTGGACTGGTACTCTGAAGTTGCAAGTCCAAAATTCTGGCCACAGACAGTGGTGGGGGTCCAGTGGTGGGGGTCTGAGTGACATTACATACACCCCGTATATGGTCATTTTAGCATAAGAAAATTACTTAAAAATATAAAATAGCTGCAAAGTATGGCTTTAACAGCTCTGGCTGTATGTGTGGTGTCATTTTGCATTTTGAAAAAAAAAATGTTTAAAAATTAACGATCATTTATATTTCTGAAAGCGTTCTTTGCTTGCAGCATTTTGTCACACCTTCCTAAAACATTTTCACAATGCTGTATCTAATCTTATTTATTTATTTTTTATTCTCTCCTCAGTGACAAATCGGGAGACTCTTTCAATAAAAGGAATCAATGGGCTTAATACACTCAGAAATGGCCACTACAACTTTTACGTTTCTGATGCTAATGGCCTGTTTGGCAGTCAGAGGAATGGGCCAGATGAACGAAGTGAGAGCTGAGCACTTAATAACCCACTCCACACTGCAGCCTCGGGACTTTTACAGCACCATCAGCCCAGCTGGAGGACCCGGTGTGCCTCTACAGGCCCAAGAAACCAGAGCTCTGGGATCTAGAGCTGCCAATCAGACTAGGAAGGTGCCCCCAGCATGCTACAAAAGTCTCACCATCAGCAGATACTTTAAGTACATCAACGCCACCATCTCCGTCATAGTCTTTGTAGTCGGCCTGGTTGGGAACGCCACCCTCCTGAGGATCATATTCAAGAACAAATGCATGTGGAATGGGCCCAACGCCCTCATCGCCAGCTTAGCTCTGGGTGACCTCATATACATTTTCATCGTTATACCTATCAACCTATACAAGGTATGGTCTTCAATCCACTTGTTTATTTTTAGTCTGAAGCCCTTATTCCTGATCTCAGTGTCGACATGACAAAGAGCAGTCGCAGCGGAGGAGACCCGTACAGATAAAGTGGAATATCACAGACAGGAAAAGGGAGGGAGGGGGGTGGGGGGGTGGGGTGTAAAAAGATGGGAAAGTGTAATCATCCAGACGGCATTATCTCTCTCATGCTGTCTGATTAGTGATGAGAGGAGCTGGGAAATAGCAGACTTAAATAAACACAAGAGTCAGGCTGCAGTCACACATGCCACCAGCCTTACATTGACCAGAGTTATTAATCATTTTATTTCTGCTTCATTTGATTTTATTTGTAAAATTGCAAATGTATTGATAAATGATTGTAGGGAGTTTTCTTTTGTTTTGTTTCTAAAAGGAATTCATAAGTACATTTCTGTGTAAAAGTTGTAAATAAGTACTATCCAAGTCATTTGGATAAAGAATGAAGGCCAAAACTATACACTTTAGGAGATCGGTGTAATTTTAACATGGCAACAATTCATTTAGTTTTTCCCGTTATCACATCAGTCACGTTGGAATTAACCCTCTCAAAACAAAAGCAAACATAAAGAATAGAAAAAGAAAAAAGTAAGCCCCCCCCCCCCCCCTTTCTCAGTGGCCTAGTGGTAGAGTGTCCGCCCTGAGACTGGGAGATCAGGGGTTCGATTCCTGATCAGGTCATACAAAAGACTTTGAAAAAATGGGACCCAATGCCTCCCTGCTTGACACTCAGCATTAAGGGGTTGGATTGGGGGGTTAAACCTCCAAATGGTTCCCGAGCGCGGCTGTGTCTGCAGCTCACCCCTCCCCCAGGGGATGGGTCAAATGCGGAGAACAAATTTCGCACACACACTTGTGTGTGACAGCTAATGGGAATTTAACTTTAACTTTAAAGTAACAAAAAGGTCAATTAAACTACTGTGTTAAACTTGTTAAAATTCCTGCTCTGTGCAAAAAGCAACTCTCAGTTTGTCTCATGCATTTCAGATGTGGATCTGCAATCCGATTATTGCATATTTAAAACCATCTCAGCCTAGCTTGAGAGCGACAGATGATTTGAGTTTAGCGTGACTCGTAATCCACTTGTGTTTTAAAGCTTCAACCCATTTCTGTGGTTGACTTGCTGACTAGCTTCTGCCCTGGCCTAACCATGCAAGTAAATACTGTTGTGCCTTGTGCAATAAAAAAGAGCGATGACAAAAATCAAAGATCAGTCATTGTGATCTATGCAGCCACAATAAAGGATGTTGTTTTGCAAAGGAAAAATTGAGAAGGCCACCTGGTTGAAATTAACTGGGGTCTCTGAGGGCACGGAGACTTTGTAGTCTGAGCAGCACATGTGCAAGGAGGAAACAAGACTCTTCTCGGGGAAACAGACTGCGCACAAACAAAGAACGAGCCCTGTCCACATGCTAACCCCCCCTGCCTCCTCTTCCTTGAGGCAAGGATGCTGTTTACAAAATTATCAAATTTTTTATCAAGATGGCCTTGATTTCTTTTTATAACAAAGGCCATCAGAGGAGATTGTGAAACATAACGTTTTCCAGTGATGGCAGAATCCACTTGTAGCTGGAGTTGTCGTCATTGTACGGAGATTGGTTTTATTTGCCAGAGGATGAGAAGTTTTACACACAGACACACAAAAAACAAAAAGTTTCACCAGTTTTGTGGTCGACGTGCTTCTTTTCAAAGGTCATTAGCGTGATCGGTCATAAAAAGAACATTCCAAGGAGGCTCATAGCTCAAGAAGTAAAGATGTGGAGGGGCTTCGTTACAAGCTGAAAATCTATCAGAGAGGCAAACTATTCAGAAGTTTCATCATCTACTGGATGTGAAAAAAGAGATCAGAAAACGATCCCAGTCACATCAAAAAGTAATGATAACTCATAAATGTTAAAAAAACACAGTCATTATTGAACTTTGCAGCAACATTTGCTGCCATACAAATGTAGTTTTTATCAGGGCTTACAGCAGGATCAATTAACATGACTCACTGACAACAGATGGGTATCAAAATAAAACTGCAGCAGTCACAGTTGCCGAGAACTCCGTAGACAATATGTACAGAAAATCCAAAACCCTAAATCAGGAGTGCAGAGATGCTTCCGGATTTTACCATCTGCTGTTAGCAAACAGCGAAGTCCTTCGTGAGACAAAGCAACATTTAGCGCGATGCTGTGAATGTTCTAAAAAGTATGATATAATTCATTTGAGTAAAACTGTTTAGCTGACAAATATCTATCTTTCCACCAGCTGCTAGCATCCAGCTTCCCGTTTGCTGACAGTTCGTTCGGTTGGTGTCTTTGCAAGCTTGTTCCTTTCCTGCAGAAGGCTTCTGTCGGCATTACGGTCCTCAACCTGTGTGCCCTCAGCGTGGACAGGTCAGTGCTCTCAAACTCCTGACTTAGTCACACCAAGAGTTCTGGTGGGTTTAAAGTGTGTTCTTAAAGCTGCAATAGCAAATCTACAGAACAAGCTAGCTTTAAACACAAATCTCATCCCTCCTGTTGGGTATCATCCCTGGGCCATGTTCGCCGGAACCGGAAACCCGCATTGCTAGAGGAAATGAGAGAGCACTAAACACCAGTTGCCCTTTTTAGATCTAAATTTCTTTTGCTTTCTTGAAATGGTGTTTTTCTTTTTGGGATTCTGGTAGTTTGTCCTAAAGTTGGAGTGGTAGTAGCCGGTTTCTTCTTCCCTGATTTTACTGAGCGGAGAACCTCTCACACCAGCGGTGTTTTGTTGCTAAAAATGCGAGTGTGTAATGAATGGAGGACCCAGGGAAGTGAGGCGGTTCAGTGAGACAGACAACAGGATGGTCTACTAGGTTCTTCCGGACCGAGCCGTGTTATTGTTCAAAGTTTTTAGACAAATGCGAGAGAACCACTTTATTCTTTTTTTTTTATCTCCACAAGTATTTATAGCTGTAAGTTGGACTATTGCTAAGAGGCATGAAAAATGTTTTAAGCTAGTTTGTTCTGTATATTTACTATTACAGCTTTAAGCAAAGGTTTTACAAAGTGTAGCAAATAATTTAGAGGTATATTTTGTATGTGTGTATGGTATCTCATTCCATTTATATGTCGATGATTGCCAGCTGTATTTGTCACTGGAAAGATGTGATGGTCACTCTGGTCAAAAGCTCTTATATGTTTAGCAGAGCTCAAAGTATGGATGACTGAAAGCTTTCCATGTATAAATGACAATAAGACGGAGGTAGTATGGTTTGGGCCTAACCATGTTAAAAATGGTTGTCAATCAAAGGGTCAAGAGTCATTATTTAATATGTTGTCGTTAGCATAGCAAAGGAAATGGAAGAGTGACAATTTGCTAGCCTAGTGAACTAGACCAAATTCTTGCTTTGCAAAGAATGGTCTAGGCATGCTCCATTGGAACCTCAGCAGCTCCTACCAGGACTCTGGCTAGCCAATCACAGCTCTCTAGAGGGGTTTCAAACACATAAAGAGCTGTGATTGGTCCATAATGGTGGGCCAATCATAGTGCTCCATCTGCTTAGTGAACAAATCACAGAGCTTTATCCGCTTTGTGGGCCAATCAGGGCACTCTATATGCCTGGTGGGTGGGATGATGCAACAGAGTGAAACAAGAGTATGTCACATTCATTGTCCAGTGGAATGCAGAGATCATTTGAAAGACAACGGTAGAACCCGCCCCACAACCGAGAGCCGTCAATGGAGCATGGCCAGACTAAATAATACATTTATTTAGTCTGGCTTGCCAGGCTAACAATTTGCTGCAATTGATGATATTTATGTTTATGAAAAAACAAGAACTACATGGAGAAACCATGTAAGGTGAAGCTGATAGCAGTGTAAAAGTTTATCGCCCACTGTTGCATGAACTGATCTGAAATATCTGACTGAATTTTTGGTTCAAACACTTTGATCTTGACTGTTTTTGTCAAGCCTTTAGCTCCTCCATCTTGGTGTGTATACACTCTGTTTCTCTGAACAAAGGCTTTTTAAACAACTCTCAACAATTTCAGAAATTTTATTATTTTAAGACTTTATTCATTGAATTATAATGGACTGCTTTTGCACAATAATGACTGGATAACATCAAATAGGTAACACTTTTATGCCAAGAAATAATGTTAAATTTAAATAAGATGCAAACAGTCATTCGTAAAATTTTTCTGCAAAATTTCTATGCAAAAATTCTCCTGGTGACCCAAGCCAAGGTAATCATCACTCTATCAACTCAAGTAGCTTTTAACCAATTAAATGACGATTATCTTATCACCTGACACCATTGAGCCGTCACTCGATCAAGTGATGATTGCTTTGGCTTGGGTCACCAGAGGTTCAGCTCATTTGAAGCTGAATTTTCGCAGCTAAAATTCTGCATTTGAATTTTTCAAGGTGAACATTTTGCTGGTGTCATATAAGTTAAAAAAGTAATACGTAATTTTACCAAATAAAACTTCAATGCCCAAAAAAAGTCATATTCTGGTGAGACTGTATTTCTTCGACAGGTACAGTCATTGTCACTGCAAACAGGGATTTTCCTCCATTTTTTCATTTTGTTGCTTTAGATTTTAAAAGATAATAAATGAACCATACATTTTATTTGTGATGTTGATAATATTTGCTGTCCAGAAGCCTGACATGCCAGTAAATGAATCTGAATGGTATCTTAAAAGAAATTCCTTAATGAATAAAAGATGGTTCTGAAACATTTCAGTTAATGCACCATGAAGCCTTAGAGAAAAAGACTGACTGCTCTAAACGGATGCCAAGGTTCAAGTAGTCGGACCATTTTAATGACCTCCATTATGAGAACGCACCAGTCTGTGGTGTTATCTGACAGACTGTCGTGTACACGAGTACACAATCTCTATTGGTTTTCTGGAAACAACATGACATCTCCATCTTTCTATGTATTAAAAACCATTCCATTCCCTTTTGTCTTTTTGATCCTGTATGAAAAAAAGATGGATACGTTTTCACTTAGTAAAATATAAATGCCGCCATGATGTTCAACAGAGAAATTCAAATGTATCATAAAAAATATATTCTTTTTATAAAATCTTGATGCTCGATTTTACTAAAACATTTCGACAAGTGGTTTCCATTAGTGAAACAAACAGTGAGTGTGTGTGTGTGTGTGTGTGTGTGTGTGTGTGTGTGTGTGTGTGTGTGTGTGTGTGTGTGTGTGTGTGTGTGTGTGTGTGTGTGTGGTTGGAGGCTCCACAAAAATATAAATATTAGATATTGAAACTAAACAATTGATCCTCTCTCTGCATTAATTGTTAACATTTTGATGGTCTGCTGACTGAGCACTTTGTTGCCTGTGGTGTGCTGCCAGGCACACAGACACTTTCTAATTACTGATGAAACAGTGAATGAAAGCAGCCGAGTTTTAGCAAGGCTGGTTTTCATTTAGAAAATGTGACACCATTAACTGAACATATAAAATTAAAGTTACTGCATTGTATTAGAGGTATTTTTACCAAAGCATTTCAATGTACATGTGAGAACCCTTATGTATTCTTTCTGTTTAGTAACTCTTCTTGTTGTTTATCTAACCTGTGAACCTTACTGCACCACAGGTACCGGGCTGTGGCATCCTGGAACAGAGTACAGGGAGTGGGCATTCCTCTCTTCACCCTCATCGAGATCATACTTATCTGGGTCTTGTCACTCATCCTGGCAGTTCCTGAGGCTATTGGTTTCGATATAGTCCCTGTCAACCACAGCAACTTCAAAAGCACCTGCATGCTTTCCCCAAAGACACCAGCCATGGAGGTAATCCATTATGATCGTAGGAATAAGTCCAGTAAGGCACCCAGGGCCCGACATCATACATAGACTGCTACCTTTCTGCACCCCGTTAAGTTGCCACCTCAATGATAAACCAGCAAGGCTTTGCTACACAAGTTGGCTGCATGTTCAAAAGTCATCACTCTGCAAAATTATCAATGACCACGCTGGTTCTTCTGGTATAGTACAAGTAGAGTTTCAGAAGTCATGCCCACCCATTCAACACAGGCTGCTTTAAAGGTAATGCAGATGTTCTTTCTGATTTTCAGGAAACACCCACTCTCTCTGCGTTCTAAAAAATGTGCACGCACACCATTCTACAGTGCCCACTCTGTTTACAAGTAGCTGCCGGCCTGGCACTCGCAACTTCTAGCAGTAATCTGATTTCTCCAAATAGCATGCTAAACTTTAGCTTACCTGTCCAGCAGAAAACTGTAGGAGCCCAACTTTTGCTTTCACCACATGCCATCATTGAAAAGAGTCTTCTAAAAAAACTTCTGGTTTATTTACCACTTCAAATGCCTTTCTCTTCTTGTTGTAGACTCAGACACTTTTTTGTGTGACTCTCAGCCATTTTCAAAAGAACTCAGAGAGAACAGAGAGGTAGAACAAATATAAACAGAGGGCGCATGTACATGATGTGAAAATTAACCCGCGAGTGAAGAGCAAGCACGTACAATGGCCTTGCGTAACGGCTTCACCAGAATGATTGACAGTTAGCGAAACAATGGTTTAGATGATCCACCCGGAAGAAAAGAATGTCTGCATTACCTTTAAGCTGAGAAGCTCTGATATCCAGGAGGGACTCCGAGTCGAGCTGTTGCTCGTCCTGCAGCAGTTCTCTCTAACACGTTACAGCTGGTTCTAATCTATATTTTCCTCATTTGTGATGTCACAACAGGGGACTTTTGGAAACAATTTGTTTGAGGCACTTAATTCCTAAACCAAACACTGACAGGAAACAGATGGACAGATTTTTATTTTAGTTCGTAGTGGGTAAAGAGGCAGTAGAGACCCTCATGGCAGCACAAAAACATGCAAATGGTGAGTTTTGCATAATATTTCTCCTTAAAGAGCAAGTCACCCCCTACCAGAGTCTAACTCCACTCCTACTTCATGTTTGAAAAATGCAACAAATGCCGTTGCCTAGCAGACCGAGAAGGCGGAGCCGCTAACAAATACACACGCACACAGGTTCATGACAGCATTGTGACGTCATAATGTACCAGTTTACATCATAGCATACCTCTTAGCCAATAGCGGTGGCAGTTTTAAATTAAAATACAGTGCAGAGTTTTTACCGGACAACGGCACAACACTGCCAGTTTTAAGCAGAATATTTAAATTTTAACTAAGAAGCACTGAAGTGCCAAATTATTGACTAAACGTGTCTGCAGCACAATTAGACACTCGTTTATTTAGTTTATCAGAAAAAAAAGTTGATTTGGGGGTGACTTGCTCTTTAAACAAAGTTATGGCGAGTGGTTCCACTAAAAGCTATACATTGTTTTGTTAAAAGTGCATTGCTACTCGTATTTGGGCAACTTGTTTTAGAAAAAACAGGTGACATCACTTGGTTAAATTCAACATTTTATTTTTTACAGTGCAGCTCAGCTCAATATATCCATCTCAAGTGCACATGTTCTTTAATTGAATTTGGAGAGTATTTTTAATGGACATGCTAGTACACACATTAGTGTAATCACAATCAACTACAGCATGTCCCGCTTGTTCACTAAATAATTAAAAAGAGGAGGTAATAAAATACAGTTATAGGTTGAGGAAACTGCAAGGAAGCTCAGAAATTCACAAAGGAGTCCTCAATAAATGTTTTTACTCAGTCAATATTTTGAGCGAAGTATCACTTTCACAACTAAATCGAGTCAAGACTCTCACTCTCAGAGATTGTAGCCTTTCCTCATCCTTGAAGCACATAACTGATTGCAGGCCAAGTGCAATAACCGAGGGCTGTAGGGCCTCAAACTGAGCCACGTGCTGTTCCAAATATCAACCTGATATCAGTACAGTGCTGGGGTCTCATTTATCAAACATTGCGTAGAATCCTTACTAAAACCGTACTTAAGCTCAGCAAAAAATATGTACTGACGCCAAGTAGGTTTGTGATTATCAAACATGGAGTACGCACAGCTGCACGCAATGTCCGTTTCATAAATTGGAGACTAAAGAGAATGTTTCTCAGCTGCATTTTAGTCACATCCTGCCCTCACCACGCCCACTCACTGTCATAAATAGTCAATGCAAAGTGCCTTGTGGATCTCATGCATATACATAAGCCGGCTGTTGCAGCGCTCCGCCAATGACATGGCGACCGTAGATCAAGGCAGATCAAGGAAGCGCAATTTCACAGAAGCAGAAATTGAGGTACTTGTGGGTGAGGTGGAGAAATGAAGTACTTTTGCAAAACAAATAAGAGAAAATCCACGGAGTGGCACAGCGTTGCTGAAGCCGTCAATGCTGTGAATTCTCCAGAGAGATCTGTGGCTGATATAAAAAAAAAATTGTCCAATCGGGATTCAATTCCCAGACTCCCAGGTAAAAGTCATGCATGCTAACCTGTCAGACAAACAGAGATCTCCTCTGTACAAGTAGCCAGGGCGCATAATTAATCGGGTCACAGTGACAGAACGTCACAGACGCATGACATTCTGTCTCAATCTGTCCCCCTGCTGATATTCTGCATTCAGTATTCTGCGCTTCAGGCTGTGTGTGTGTGCGCACGTGTGTGTGTGAGTGTGCGTGCATGTGTGTGTACGCGCGCGTGTGTGTACAAGTGGGGGGTGTTGTTCTGTGTGAAAATGAAGCGGTACAAGTGATAATGCTGCAGGATTTCATAATTTTATCCTTCTCAGCAGCAGCACTGCAGGTGCTCTCCATGTCCAAAATGTGCGTAAGCCAGGTCCTTAGGCCTAGTCCACACGTAGACGGGTTTTTTTTTTAAAAACGAATATCCGTCCCTCCAAAAACTTGCATCCACACCACCTCGTTTTAAAAAGAAACTCTGTCCACACGTACCCGGATAAATACGTTGTTAAGCACATGCCAGACCTGTAGGCGGCAGTACTTCCCCCGTTCTTAACCTCGTCCTTCGTCTGTGGTCTTCCGCAAGGAGCAGTAATTCCGCTTGCAAAAACAAACAAGCAAAAAGCGCTTGGACAATTGATAATGCGAGCGCAGCTCTGAGGGCATCCATGCTGTCGGCTAGTGTAAACACAGGTCGCATACGTGATGTCAGCATTTTTTTGTCGCGGAAAGTGACGCTGCGGACCTTAAAACTCTGGTTTTGTCTGTCCGCACGCAGACACCCAAAATGGAGAAAACGCAGATCTTCACTTTGGCCGGAGTTTTTAAAAAGATCCGTTTTCGTGTGAAAAAACTCCGTTTTCGTGTGGATGACAGGCCAAAACATAGAAAAATATCTACGTTTTGGCAGATCCCCGGCTACGTGTGGACAGGGCCTTAGTCAACTTAAAGTTGCGCGCATTTTTCCAATAAGTTTTCTTTCATAAATCCCAAAGTTTGCGTGGAAAGTTGCTTATGCGGTTTTCCGACCCCATTTTGTACGTAAGCAAGCTTGATAAATGAGGCCCCTGGGCCTTAAGGGGGAAAAACACCTCTAAACTGAATTATTTCAATGCATCTTTTAGTTGTTTCATTGTTTTCAGAACGAAAATGAACTAAAAGACCCGAAGGAATTGTGCAATAAGATTTTTATGGGTTTGTAAACAGGGTATGTCTTACCTCCTTAGAACCACAGGCTCATTACATAGAGAATAAGGTTGTTTTCACACAGACTTTTCTGGTACTGGAAAAGAACTGCTGTCGGGTCGAGGGAGAGGGGGTGGAACAGACTTGATCATAAAATTTCTAATTGCAACAAGTCGAGTCCCTTTCCAGTCAGCTCATGGGTCGCAGGAAGAAGGAAAAAAGAAATGTAAGTCAACGTGGCTGAAAGAGCTATTGTCTAATCCACTTTGCCTTACGTCCTGGATCGCATGTATGTTGTACTTATAGTTAAATTAAAGGTAGTGATGTGTGTTTCGACCGTGCCTGAAGAAGATGGGTGTAACTAAGGCTCCCTATATCACAGCTTCTACATCACAGCAACACCAGGAAGATGAGTTAGATGCAAAGAGAAACTTTAGGTGCAGCAAATGTGTGATGGAGGTTAAATGTAACCAATTACAATCCTGGGCTTTCCTCCTTCTAGACCTACAAGGAGGCAAAAGACTGGTGGCTGTTTGGGTTCTACTTCTGCATGCCAGTGATTTGCACGGCCGTCTTCTACACTCTGATGACCCTGGAGATGCTCAACCACAGGAAAGGCAGTCTTCGCATTGCACTCAGCGAACACCTTAAACAGGTTAGACAATACCTCAAAACCTCAACTTGATATTCGCTTTGTTGTTGTTTTTTATCCTTTCCTAATTTTGTAAGTTTGTTTTTTGTGAGACAGTCTTTTTTGTGTCTTTGCAGAGAAGGGAGGTGGCCAAAGCTGTCTTCTCCCTTGTGTTGATCTTTGCCCTCTGCTGGTTCCCACTGCACCTCAGTAGGATATTAAAGATGATGCTGTACCATGAGAGTGATAAAGAGCGCTGTGACCTACTCAAGTGAGTTTTGGCTGGAGCTACCTTAAAGGTCAACATCTCTGAAAAAACACAGAATATTCTGATTCTAAAAAAAAAATACACCTAAAAGTCCAGTTCACTGAAAACCCATTTTTTAAATTGTTATTTCTGATTATATTCGGTCACTCTGGGTTTTTCATGCAGGCTGAACATGAAACTAGTCTCCTAAACCTATCTCCTGCATTAGCTTCTGATCGAAAATACACAATCAAACTCTAGGATTTGGAAATCCTGACTGATCTACATCTCACTGTCACTTAACATTCATGGACCCACCCATCTTGATCTGCAACGGGAACGGCTGCTGATGGCTTAGCATCCAGGAAACAGCAGAGAACATCTTGGCTAGTTAAAGCTAATGGTTAGCATTAGCAACTTCACAGCACAGCAGAACTCCTCCAGGATTGGGTTATTTGTAGAGATGAAACATCAACGTAGCAAAGCAAACAGTCAGTGACAGAGTTGTGTTGCTATTAGCCAATCAGAGGCAAGATGTCTGAGTATCAGGAAGTTAGACTAAATCATGTCGTCTGAAGCTACTTTCTCCCCCAGTTGACTTGTACTTCCTGAAACTGGTGCATCTGAGCGTTCTCCCCTCCCAACCTACAAGGCATTCATTCCAACTAGAGGCCACTGCAAATGTACTGATTAAACGAGTGAACCACATCTTTAACGTGCAAGTCACTCCAACCCACCCAGACACCAGAGTCTTACTCCACCCACATTTCCTGTGTGAATTATGCACCAAAAGGAGGCACTGCTCGGCAGACCAACAGGGCGGCGCTGCGGCACATTTTACTTGTCCTGTGTACAACATACCCACTTAAAATGTGGTCAGGCTCAGGCTTAGAAACAAGGAGAGGATCTCCATAACTCAGAGAGAGATCGGAGTAGAGATGATGTGGTTCAGGCACCTAATTAGGATGCCTTGTCTTCCTCTCATCATAGGGTTTGATTCTGGGCATTCTAGGGCAGATCCAAAACCTTTATAGATTTTATATCCTTAGTGTCCTGGAAATACATTGGGTTCACTTGAAGGAGCGGGAGATGTTCGATAAGGAAAGGGATGTCTTGGCCTTTCTGTTGATTCTCCAGTAACAACAAGAAATAACTCGACACTCAAATAACCTATCGGCTGCTGTTTTTAAGTGCATTCAAGTTCTGCATCCCACAGATTTGCTTGGGGAGGGCAATACATGCTTAAAGACCAACGCCCTGTTTACATACTGGTTGAAATGGACAGGATGCTGATAGGTAATCACAACATTATCGGACAACATCATGACAGCTTCTCTTCTTGTCACCTTCATTTGTCGTACTCAGGTTTAGCTACTGTCACTTTAAGACCACACATTCCTAATTGGCCACTTGGTCACAGATGTTTACGTTTAGGTGCTTGGCAGATGTTTTTATCCAAAGCAGCTAGTACAGAGGTGAGTCAGAGAGGTGGCTGAAGCCCAAGGACACAATAGTGGAATGACTGAGGAACCATCACTACAACGACCATTTCTACCTCCTAAACCTCTTCCACCCCAAAAACAAAATTTTATGGATCCTGCCTCTACAATAGCTCAAATTCTCTAAGTCCAATAAAAATTTTTTTGTGGCTTTCAGCAATAATTGGCAACAGATGGTGGTTCAATACACTCATTTGATTAAAACAAATTAATGAAATTATTCATTAAAACGCCCAAAAAATAAAAATCTTTTCTGAAACATGTTTGTCGTGTGAAAACTGGTCTTTCTGCTCTTCTGTGATTTAGATTTTGTCTTTAAGCGTGTTTTTTTTTCTGCTTTCAGCTTGATGCTGGTCATGAATCACCTCGGCGTCAACCTGGCAACCATCAACTCGTGCGTTAATCCCATCATATTGTACTTTGTCAGCAAGAGGTTCAAAAACTGCTTCAAGGTATTTCATATTTCATTGAACGCACAGTGACTTTTACCTTGTGACCTCCCCACCCCCACAGACAGACAGGCTAAATCTGGATTTCGTGTGTGTGTGTGTGTGTGTGTGTGTGTGTGTGTGTGTGTGTGTGTGTGTGTGTGTGTGTGTGTTTCGGCATCCCATGAGCAACAAGTAAAAACACCCATGGTGATATATGTAGTCACTTAACAGGCTGAGGTCACACAATACAAATATCTGTCGGGGTGGGGGTGGGGGGAGATAAGCCATGTCTCGACTTTACAAGTCAGAGGCTAGCTCCACCTAAGGAACGACACGGCGGTGAACACTGACATGTTAAAGCGTTCCTTCTCTTCCCATGTTCTTCTAGTCCTGTCTGTGCTGCTGGTGCTACTCTGACAACCAGCTGAACAGCATTGGACCCATGAATGGAACCAGCATCCAGTGTAAAAGTCCAGAGCCCAACAACCTCCAGACTACCCACTGCATCAGGAAATACAGCAAATGACCGCTGCACACTTCACTCTTTTTACAACACAGAACTGCACTCGCCTGAAATAATGTATATTAAACGTACTTGTATGAGACTTTCTGTGTGACGCTGTCGCAGCACGTGTCTGGAAACACATGAGGAACTGGAACAAAGGGAACAAACCGTGGAGTGAGTTTCCTGAGCCTCTCAGCGGGCTGAGCTTCCTGAGAAAAGGCCTCTTCTGTTCCCACACCCACAAACGGTGACCCTGTGGCCTGAGAGAAGAAATGGGGTCAGCAGGATGAGGAAGAGGAGGAGGACTCTTTTAAGGGATGCAGCTGAACTCTATTAATGTCCATCAGAAGCTGAGCATGGTTTCCTGGATGGGAAGGATGAGGAAAAGGCTGACTGTTCTCCATCATTAGGAGCGATGAGAGCGGTGTGCTGAACCCAGACGTTAAAACGGACTCATTAAAGCTGAAATCCCAAAGAAGCACGTTACAGACTCAAGAAACAACCTACGGTTGGGACTAAAGTACTGCTGTGTGTTGGATTGTACTCTTTAGATAGATGGAAACCTAAGTGGGTTTCCATGAAAAGGTTAAGAACATTTAGTATTTTAGCTTCATGAACAACTTCAGTTTGGATGAATAAAAATTTATTCTGAGCAAATTGATGAGCTAACAGCTAGTCACAGTGGAGGTTGGTGAATCTATATTGGTCATTAGCCGTTAGCTTGTCAGGCAGCAAGAGTAAACCAAGTCATTGCCTTAGTACAACTAAATTAGGACTTTTTAAATGCATGTATACACAAGAGGTGGACCAATGTTGGTTTTTCTATTGATGATACAGATGTCCATATGTAGGAGACAAGGTTAGCCAGTGTTAGCCAGTGTACTACTCAGTTATAATGGGCTAATTTTCATGGCCACTATCTAGACATGTTCCATCTTATTCTCATGCTAAAATGTCACTAATAACATTAGCTGATGCTCAACATTTCTGAAGCTGAGTCAGTTTTTGAACTCTAAATGATGCTGTTAAATCTGTGTTTAAGTCAGACACCTAAATAAAGTTCATTTAGAGTATTTATTATGCAGATGTTTTTAGTGAGCGTAAAAATACATTTAAATGAAATTCTGCAACAGCGCCGGGCTGCCCGAGGATGTGCCCGACTTTAAATCGGCTTTACTAAGGATATTTATTAGCCAATGTATAAAAACTGTAAATATTGGCCGGATATATCGGTCTACTCCTAGTGTACACCTTAGTCCAGGGGAAGTTGAAACAAACAGGACTAATCCTAATCAAGCTAAGGCACCAGCTAATGCAGTAAAAATAAAATCCCAACTTAGCCAAGCTGTGACCAGCCTGGGCTCCCTCCCACCAGGAACCGGTCTTCTGATATTATCATCGCCACAGGACTGCGTGCATCTGACGTGGTGAAGCGTTCTTGTCATCCATTCCTTTAACCATCGTGCAGATCCTGCCTTTACTCTGTCTGCTTCACTCCAGCCAGCATTTGTTAATTGTTTGTGTGTTGCCACCTAGCATCGCAGAGTCAAACATCCTTCATTCAATAACTCAATTTTCTACTGTGCATGTGAACTAGAATGAAGGCTTCCAATCTGGTGAAGGTTTTCGCTCAATTATTGGGGTAGTTCGATTTAGATGTGTGTGTAACTACAGAGTGTGATTTGAACTACTCTATTTCTCCAGGCTGAGGTTGTTCAAAAAAAATCATATTTTTTTTTCTCTGAAAACCATTTCAGATGTTTCAGCTAAACTAAAAGTTTTTCTAAAGTTGCAGGTTAGATGTCTGAAACTAAAAACAAACCCAACATTTACCACCAATTAAATTGTTTTTTTCCACAACACTGTGAATGTCACCATGCATATACAAGTATAGAAATATCAGTATAGCGTTCACTTTTATAAAGTGTAATAATACAAAAAGTATTTTACTCAGACTACATTACCTTTAGAATAAAATACGGTAGGTGGTAGTGTTTGGATAAATCACACATCCTCCGAACTCAGAGAAAAAAATGAGTTTTTGAAAATGTTCGTTGTTCACCCGAAGAGGAACCGTTCTAGTGTCAACAGCAAGATTGTCTGACAGACAGAGGGTGGGAAACTCATAACCGGCTTTGATCAACAGAAAACATTTTCCCATTTCATCCTGAAGAAAAATGTAGCAAAACTGGCAAATCAAGCCAACAAGTAGAAGGAGGATCAAATAGTCTAAAAATCTGATTATGCAATACAAAACAAAGCATGCTATTTATTTGAGCGTGCATTAAGTAAAGAGCATTTCAACACAATTTTCTAATTGTTACGTCCCCGACAGGTGTTGTTAGAATGTGAAGGGATAACATAAGAACTGGACAGTGGATGTTAAAAGGGTTTTATTGTAACAAATGTTCTAAAAACGTGCAAACAGATGACGGGCATTATAAAGATAATGCAAAACACAAACTGAACTATCTAAAAGGTTAACATCGCGACAAATTATCAACTATAGAAACACCTGGTTAAAACTTATATTAAAAGTCTTACCGAACCGAAGGTGTTCTTAAAAACCCGAAGTTGATACAAGTCTAAAACAATATACTGACTTAGGCCTAGTCCACACGTAGCCGGGTTTTTTTTTTAAATGAATATCCGCCCCTCCAAAAACTTGCATCCACACCTAGCCTAGCAAGCCAGACTAAATAAATGTATTATTTAGTCTGGCCACGCTCCATTGACGGCTCTCGGTTGTGGGGCGGGTTCTACCGTTGTCTTTCCAATGATCTCCGCGTTCCACTGGACAATGAATGTGACATACTCTTGTTCCACTCTGTTGCATCATCCCACCCACCAGGCATATAGAGTGCCCTGATTGGCCCACAAAGCGGATAAAGCTCTGTGATTTGTTCACTAAGCAGAGCACTATGATTGGCCCACCATTATGGACCAATCACAGCTCTTTATGTGTTTGAAACCCCTTTAGAGAGCTGTGATTGGCTAGCCAGAGTCCTGGTAGGAGCTGCGGAGGTTCCAATGGAGCGTGCCTAGACCAAACTTTGCAAAGCAAGAATTTGGTCTAGTTCACCAGGCTAATCCACACCACCTCATTTTAAAAAGAAACTCTGTCCACACGTACCCGGATAAATACGTCGTTAAGGAAATGCCAGACCTGTAGGCCGCAGTACTTCCCCCGTTCTTAACCTCGTCCTTCGTCTGTGGTCTTCCGCAAGGAGCAGTAATTCCGCTTGCAAAACCAAACAAGCAAAAAGCGCTTGGGCAATTTGTTAAAGTGAGCGCAGCTCTGAGGGCATCCATGCTGTCGGCTAGTGTAAACACAGGTCGCACACGTGATGTCGGCATTTTTTTTGTCGCGCAAAGTGACGTTGCGGATCTTTAAACTCCGGTTTTGTCTGTCCACACGCAGACACCCAAAACGGAGAAAACGCAGATCTTCACTTTGGCCGGAGTTTTTAAAAAAATCCATTTTCGTGTGAAAAAACTCCATTTTTGTGTGGATGACAGGCCAAAACGTAGAAAAATATCTACGTTTTGGCAGATCCCCAGCTACGTGTGGACAGGGCCTAAAACACCTGGTAAAAAAAACTTATTTTAAAAAGCTTCACCACAACGAAGGTGTTTAAAACCGAAGTCAGTAAAACTGCCACGGAGTTAACCTTTAAAACCAAACTGCAAAAAGATCCCACTGGATCATCCCAAAAAAACTTATCACCTAGAGTTAAAAACAACCAAAGTTTTTAACTCCTCTAAACGAAAGGGGTTGAAAACAAACAAAACCAGGAGGACAGCAGAACCCCTGCACTGCTGCCTCCCAGACTTCTTCTTCTTCTACCTTTCCGGTTAAATGGTGGGTGGCAACCAACTTAAGGTGCATTACCGCCACCTACTGTGCAGGAGTGTGAGTCAGAGCGAGGAGAGAAAAAAAAAAAAAAAATATATATATATATATATATATATATATATATATATATATATATAGAAAAATAATAAAAAACTAAATTCTACTAAATACCTTAATTTTCCTAAGAAACTCTAGCACCAACTTATAATTGGACCCACTGCCATTCAACAACGTTCTCAAATTCCAAATGCCACAACCTTTATCTTTCAACCTATCTATAAATTCACCCCTAATTACATCAAACTTACTACAAAAACACAAAACATGTTCTACCGTTTCCTGTTCTGTCCCACAATCACCTGTTTGATGTTTTCCCAAAATATGCAAAGTGCTGTTCAATCCCGAATGTCCTAATCTCAATCTCGTTATTATTGTTTGTTCCCTATTATGTAAATCCTTAAACGACCTTTTACCTACTACGTGCCTCCCAGACTGCTGAAGGCACGGCCTTTTTATACAGGTGTTGGCGATCAAGGAAGATTCAGCTCAGCTGTGCTCCTCAGCAGCCCGGGAGAGAGGAGGAGGGGCGGTGTCAGGCTGTTTCACCAGAGCTGGGTGATCCTGGCTCCTGCTCTTCCCTGGCCAGACTGGCAACCGTTACACTAATAAAATAATCTAAACTCACCAGTTTTATGGATTTTCATGTAAATGTCATAAAAAGGGGAGAAAAAAACAAAATTGATCAAAAATTCATAAAGTTTTTCTCAAAAAAGTGAATTTGAGTATTTTCCAGAATGTCACTCTGTTGTTTTCATGTGTTTTATTATGTTTATGCTTTTATATAAAATTTTAACAATATGGCCTTACATTTTTAAGAATATGTATTTTTATGTGTTAATTTTATGCTTCTAACATGTGAATAAACATAAACCTGTGGGAGTCTGGTTTGGTGCACCAAAGTACTCTAGAAACTGCACACCTCCGGTTTGGCCTCTAGAGTGTTTTGCACGTGTGCACACACACGTCTCACCCTTCTTGTGCACTGTAAGAAAGGAAATGTTGAATTAACTCAGCTAAGTGACGTCAGCTGGTTCTACCAGCCTAGCTGCTGCTTAAAGGTAAAGATGAATACACATTGTTATCCATTGCTGTGTTAAAAGTGAATCTTATACTCTTTATATAGCAACTAGGTTATGGCACCATTTTACTCAAGCCGAGTACATTTTACTCAAATAGAATAGAGTTTACTTTGAAAAAGATTACATGTGGTTCCATGGGGTCAAATGTACTCACTTTTCCTGTGCAGTTGCCATGACTTTTTAAGTAAACAATTCTTTTTTTTTTTTACAGTGTCTAATATTTTTACCACTAGACGTTAACGTTTATCCTCCTGTGGTCTGTTGTAACGGCTGCTGCTTCAACTAATAAATCACTTTTTAACCCCAGTGTTTGAAACATGTTTTATTAGGCTGAGAGAGAGAGAGAGGGAAAAAGGATCTGTTCTGTTTTTAATCTGTGAGAAACAGGCGTCTGGGAGTGATTTAAGCTCGCTGTGACCTGCTCTGAATCGGAGCCCTAAGGGCTGCTAAAGTCAGCTCAGAGGAAGTGAACGGCTCAGAGGGTGGGAATTTAATATGTCTGATTCCTTTGTTATCGCTACTGCTCAAAGTAAAGCCTGACTATTGAAACAGGTCTGTTTAATGCATTTAGAGTCATAATAGATATTAGAAGGTTTTGGCTTTCTGAAGCAGTGATTTCATAGCTATGATTTCACACTCTATTACTGTCAAAAGAGACGTTTAACAGAAATACAACTACATATCAGATAAGCGTCTTAACTAACACACTTTATCAGAATTGGTCCTGCGTTCATTTCATAAATCTCACGCAGGTCATAAAGTTTACAAAACCACTTCACATTATTCTTCGTATGAAATCATTCCATAGTTCCCCCAAGGACATTCTTCTTTAGCCAACAGTTCATGATCTAATGAAACAGAGAATGGGAAATAAATAAATCAGGCCAATAAATAGGATTGGACACAAACCACCGGAGCAGCGTTTCAGCGAGGTGAAGGAAGGACGGTCAGAGTGTGAGAAAAGCAAAGCGGAAAAGGAAAGTGGGGAGGTTTTATTTCTGGAATTCTGTGGGAACCTCGATGCCTGCCATAAATTTAAACAAGCCCAAAAACAAATGAGTGAGGATCTGAGAGGGCTGCAGCACGTCTACGTGCTGAGCTTATGTGGACATTTGGTGTTGATTCAGTAAATGCGTTGGAAAGCATTTAATGACTGCTTTAATTAACCAGTTAACACACAGAGGTCATTATTCTGAATACTTTCTATTCTGCTGCCAGACATTCTTTAGATGAAGAGCAAGATGTAGGCAAACATTACCTTACTTTATTCTCATGTTACCAGAGAAGTTAAACTTCTGTTCAAACTGTCTGAAAATGTTTATACATTATTATTATTATTATTACTACTATTATTGTTGTTGTTGTTGTTGTTGTTGTTGTCATTGTTATTGTAGTGAACCTGGGTAGGCTTTGCCAATTAATGTAGTGTAATGGTTTATGCTCTTTTATGAAAGAGGAACCATTCTACATATTAATTTGAGATATTAATTTTAATAAATTAATAACCAAATTTTATAGTTTAAGAAGACTCAAAGGTTGTTTTCATCGATAAACTGTCGATAATATCCGTGGGTCTGTGTTTCAGTTCAATGAAGAGACAAGGTTGAAAGTTAAAAGATTTAATTCTTCAAATTAAACTAATGATTTTGAAATGACAAGCAGAGGAAACAACAATCAACATTGGCAACTTTGTTGAACAATCTTTAACAGTTGATATTTTAACCTTGCTCAAATAGACCTTGTGTTGAATGTATGAGAATTGAGAATAAGGTGAGATGGATGCGTGTGTGCTTCTGATTTTGCTTCAGGAAGAAACGGGTGTCTGAGTGAAAAGTGATGGTTTGAATAAACTTAGGTTTCGTTGGAAAAGATGCATCAAACGCTATCTGTCGTGGACTGCCTCACCGTATTCGGACCCTCTTTTAGACCCGGGACGTCAAAGGACGATGTTTCATCCAGGGCACCTTGGCTGGCAGAGAAGACGAAGGTGTCCGACGCTCCGGTCCAGAGATGACCCCGGTACACGTGATGATGAAGCGTTTGCAGATGCGCTTTCTTAAGTTTAAATTACTCACAAAATCAAAGACTCTGGACGAGTCTGCGTTAGCGGTTGCAATTCAGCTATTCCTGTCTGGCTTGGCAGGAATAGCGTGAGGGGGGGGGGGGGGGGGGGGGGTACAGGAGCCGCAGGCTCCCTTCCCCAGGTGCGTGTTCAACACGTCCGAACTCTCTCGTTGACAAACTTGAACTGAATCATGAACTGAAACTTACCAAAAGCCTTTCTCTTCTCGAAGCAAAACTTGTGCGTCAGAGCAAATGTGTTTTGGAGTTTACTGTGAGAGAGTGTGTGTGTGTGAGTGTTTGAGTGAGTGTTTGAGTGTGTGAAGGTCGTTACCAAACATCTTCAAACATTATTTACTTAAGCATTGATTCATTAGTTATTATGATTACCCACAGCATAATAATCATTCATTTGATTAAAACACATTTATAATGAGCAAAGTGATCAAATGATTATTTAAAATAAAGAAAAGGAAGTTTAATACTTTGTTATGTTATGACTAGCTTTTCCATGAGAACACATCTTCTGGCACTGCAGGTGTTCAGATGTTATGGTTTCTCCCAGACTCGCTGGCGTTCAGGTCTTAATCTGTGGGTGAAAGTTCTCAGCGACCCAGCCGAGTCAAATGAAACCTTTGGCACAGAAAACCCACATTTCCTCATGTTACATTATTATTATTATTATTATTATTATTGTTGTTGTTATTATTATTATTATTATTATTATTATTATTGTTGTTGTTGTTGTTGTTGTCGTTGTTATTATTATTATTGTTGTTGTTGTTGTTGTTATTATGATTATTATTGTTGTTGTTGTCATTGTTATTATTATTATTGTTGTTGTTGTTACTATTATTATTATTATTATTATTATAGTTGTTGATATTATTATTATTATTATTATTATTATTATTATTATTATTATTATTATTATTATTGTTGTTGATAACAACCCCACCAACAATAGTAAAAATGTTTCTGCATCTGGAAATAAACTAAAACGAGTCTCCAAAGACTCTAAAGAAACCCAGATCAAGAAAACAGAAACTGTTGTTTTTAAATAAATTAATTTCATCTTTTTTTTATTATTATTCAAAGGAAAATAGAGTCAAACCCTTTCCTGACTCAAAGGATTATATTAGATATATTGGGGTATTTATGTTGATTATTATTTTTCAGCAAATCTTTCTCTTATCTCTAATTATTCAAGTGTTTCTGCACGTGCTGAACCAACTACTATATGATTCAGTGAGATGTGATGGAAGCTGCAACCTTCATGCTAAAGTGTGTTTTTGGGTCTGATCAAACATAACATGTGTTTATCTACCCTGCCCTTAACAGAGCTGTGACTGCGTGTGCCGTTTGGCATAGCAATCCCTCTAAGCTCCCCACCACAGCACAGGACTTGTGACAAAGACCATGTCTAATTCATTAAAGCCAAAAGGAGTGATTCAAAATTTATGAACAATCTGTCCTGCAACAACCAGTGTTTCTGTGACTGTAGGGCTGTGGAGACGTGGTGCAACAGAAAGGAAAGTTCTGCCTCCTCTCATCTTATGAAAAAAAGTACTCTCACACACACACACACACACATGCACACACGCACATGAACAAATCTGAAAAACAGGTAGGTTAAAAATAAGCAGTGTAGAAATTTGGCTTGATTATCACATGGAGAACGTGGTAATTATTGACATGCAGACAGAAATTTAAATACAAATACTGTGTTTCAGTCTCAAATATAACAATTACAGGACATGGTAGAAATTCTTATCTGAGTTGTTACAGATTAAATGAAACTCTTTTTTTAAATTTCATTTGTCTTTTTATGATTCAAATGAAAGTATGGGCTTCCAACTCTTTTACACAACAGAATGTCTTCTACCCAAATCAAATGAAGAAATATTTTTATTATAATAGCCAGTTTTGCTTGACATTGGTTTATTTATTTGTCACTAAGTATTTTTCTCTTTTTTCATTCGTTTTCTTTCTTTATGTATGCAAACTATTGAAAAAAAACCTTCTAGGTCTAGGTGGACCAAATTAGATCTATAAAGTTTTCACAAAAACTATTGACAACGCATTTAAGCTTAATAATAACAACCATTTCATGCATCTTTATGGGACTGGTTTTTCAAAATTGACACCACATTGCTATCTAGTGGTGAAAGATCATATTACATACTAATGCAAACAAACTCAACTGAGTATTGGATTTAATCCTTTTTATTCCACTGGTGGGTGACTTGGCTAGAAAAGGTGACAAGATGTGAGGGAGGAGTCTAATTCCACTGTGTCATTAGCACTTAATCTTTACGCAGATTATCATATCCAGTCAATTTCCTGATTTTATTAAATAATATGAGACAACATTTTGATCAGTGAGAGCCATTATTGAAGTGGCAGTCAGCTTCTTTCACCAAACACTTTACATTTGGCGCGCCTTTAAGTACACCGGCTTCCACAAGGAGCGTACCCACTGACTATGACTCAACCAATCAGACTGCACGCGGATGCAAAACCCGGAAAAACTTTCTTAGCAATCCATCACTGCTCCGGAACTTTTCCCCTATAACTATTGAAGAGTCGGTCGTGTAGACATTTATCTAGGGGGTTGACCGTGTAAAGAAGTGCTTTTTGTATGCGTTTGCTACTTTTAACCTGTTATAGGTTAAGGTAGGGATAGTGGTTTGTCTGTTATGTTTGTTTACATGCTGAATCAGCTGACTAGCTAATGTTACTGATTCTGCAATCATTAACCGAGTCACATGAGCCGTTAATTATCCACAAACTGTCTCTTCATAATTAAAAAAGTTACTTCCGTGAAAGAATTAATACGGAAATACCTAAGTAAACACGCGTTTTTGTTCCTAGTGAGCTACAATGCGAAGCTAACATTTAGACGAGGTGTTAGCAACATATCGGTCAGATGAAGTGGCTCGTTTAAAGGCCCTGTGGTGACTTCATGCCAACATGCCCTGCTCCTGTGGGGACTGGAGGAGATGGATTCGGCCTTTGGTCGTCGTGTTGTACATTTTGCTGCTGTTAGTCGTCCTGCCCTTGTGTATCTGGGAGCTGCAGAAATCAGGGGTAAGTGATCTGTTTATAAAGCTGCTACACTTTTGTCCAACGAATCTAAAAGCATAATAATTTAGACACCCCTCTTATGTGAATGATGAGAATATGGCTACAGATTCACAGCCTCAAAGTTATTCACCCTTTTTACACAGAGAATATATTTATTAGGGGTAGACCGATGTATCAACATCAGCCAATATTAGAATAATTGGTAATTTTATTCTGGATTTATCAGTCAGCCATTATATCGGCAGATATTTACTATTTGTGCATATGACGGTATCGGCCAATCTAAAACAGAGATCCATTATTTTTCGAGGGCACCGTCTATAGGGGGCAAAAGGTATTGCACCTTAAGTATATACAGATTGGATCGGGACGATTTTTTATTATTTTTCAGTGATCGGAGATCAGCAATTATAAATGATGAGTCTTGCTGATCCCCTGAAATAGATTGAGCACGTTAGCATATGCTGCTTCCAGGGGGAAAACTCCTGTAGGGGGCTCCTTTTTTGTGTGATGTTCTCTCCCTGTTGGTGGTTGGGTTTTCCCATAGAAGTCAACCAAATGGATGACGAATCAAGCGGTGATTTTCATTCTCAAGATGTCTGGGACGCTTACCAAATTGCTCTTCTCTCCAGATGACTTGTGTGAGTTTAAATCCTTCCAGGGAAACCTCAGAGTCTGCTATGAGCTTGTTCTTCCACGCCTCTGCAAACAAACATCAGGCTGTCAGTAGTCCAGCAGCAGCCGGGCCAGCACTGAGAGCTCATCCAATTTATTGGGGAGGGAGCAGACATTTCCCATAATCGCAAAAGGTAGATATGGTTTATATCTTCGTTTCCTCCCCAGAGTCTAATTCTGGAGGCAGAACCGGGTTTCCGTGGAGAGAGAGCCAGCGAAAGCAGCACCCACAACTGATCCCTGCAGTAAATGGTCGATTCATGCATGGAGTTGCATGAGTTTCCCAAAGCCTCTCAGAAAGTTCCACCTTAAGGCGTTAAAACACGCACAGAAGAAAAAGCAAAGAATAAAAAGAGAGAAACAAAACAAGAGCTGCTGTTTCTGGCTGCTGCCCACCTCGTGCCCTTTGTCACCAAACGCAATCTTTCCTTTTTCGTTCTTTGGCGTCCAACTTCACAGTAGCAATTCACCGCAAAATAAAGCTACCGGAATTATAACACTCTACATCCGGTCTCAAAACAGGAAGTTGATTTCATGGGATTTACAAAAATAGTGGTAATGTTTATTAATAAAATTATTCTTAAAAAGTGAACTTGAGTTACTTGCTAAAATACATTTCAGCGTTATAACTTTCAATAGTAAAAGCAAATTATCGGATCGGGACTAATTCCGATTGAATTGGATTGGATTGGAAGCCTAAAATGCTGATTATCTATAATATATATGTATTTAGCTTACATAAATGTGTTTTCCCCCTTGTTTTTGTGTCTTACGGCAGGTTGGCACTCATAACAAAGCATGGTTCATTGCTGGGATATTTGTGTTCATGACCATACCTATATCGCTGTGGGGCATCCTTCAGCACTTGGTGCACTACACACAGCCAGAACTGCAGAAACCCATTATCAGGTAAACACACCTTCAGTCCTGTCAGACAGCTGCATACGTTCAAAGATTTTCCCTTATGATTCCACCTTCCTGTTTTTTAGGATATTATGGATGGTCCCCATCTACAGCTTGGACAGTGTGAGTGTTGTTCGTCTTAGTTTTACACGGTTGTCCAATAAGCAGTTACAGGAGATGAGATGTTTGATTAATTATCTTTTGCAGTGGATTGCACTTAAGTACCCCAGTATAGCAATTTATGTGGATACATGCAGAGAGTGCTACGAGGCGTATGTCATCTACAACTTCATGACTTTTTTGCTGAACTACTTGGAGAACCAGTACCCCAGCCTGGTGATGATGTTGGAGGTGCAGGAGCAGCAGAAACACCTGCCGCCCCTGTGCTGCTGTCCCCCATGGCCGATGGGAGAGTGAGTTCTCTGAAGAATAATCCTATTTTCATTTTATTGCACCTATTGTACCTTGGCATATTACTTCTCGTTGTTGGAATGATACATTGCTGTTTATGATAATGATGGGGTGCAGTAATCATTCAAAACAGACTGGAAAATTGTGTTCTAAACATTTTCATCCAGACTTTTACCAGAATGTTTCAATGCTGTCTAATATAAATGTTCCCACTGTTTTTAGAAATCTCTATATTTAGATATTTTATTAACTTTTCTTTTTTCCAACCACATTTTTACTTTAATTAGGAACCTAAAGTAGAAATGACAAAAACGTACTTGCTCATTGTCGCTTCTCTGGTCAGATTTGTCGGAATTCCTCAATGAAAAGTACCAGTTTCCCATTAGCCTCAGTCGCGCAGCATGTCACCGGTAAACAGCAGTCATGGTTTCAAATCCAAATGAAACCATCTTTCAGCTGCTAATTTATTGGTAAACAATAATTAAAAAGCAGGTTACATGGTTTCAGTCAAGCCCTGTGGTTTCTTTTTATTACAACTGTAGGTCAGTGACGCTCGATGGTAACAAACACAGAAGCAGTGAGTGGAATGCTCCATCACTCTTTCCTGTTTCTACAGGATTTTAGAGGTTAACATGCGTCCAGGAACTACTAAAAATATGCAGCTGATTAATTGATCACCTGTTAGTGTGGGAACACCCGACATTTTTACAGTGTACATTTTAGGACATCCTCTGGTTTCAGGAAATATTCCCAAGACTTAAGACTAAACCACAGACCAAAGAGACTCAGGAAAACTCCCTCAGTAGTTTTATTTTTTTCATTTTGCTAATTTAATGGTTGACTATGGAACATTTTAAATAAAAAGCTAAATTGTTAAACAAATAATACTTCCACGGGGTGTTTAAAGGTATGCAAAGTGAATGTACCGTTTTTCCTTTAAAAGCTACAGTATATTAAAAAAAATAATAATAATACATTTTATTTTGTCAGGCATGACACTGGGTTTATGTTTACATCTACCAGCCGCTAGAGGGGACTGTTGTGCTAAAAGATCCGCTCGGCAAGGCGAGGCTGGGACTGTGTAAAATGGCGGACTTGGCAAGCCAAGCAGCTGATTCTGAGCGCAGATGTTCTAACAGTAAATACTGTTGTAAAATAAACTTATTAGTAGAAATTAGTCCTTATCCTGTATGATGTGTCTCTGAACATGGTGTTCTGGTGAAAATGTGTTCTGTTGTTGCACTACCACCTCTAAACACAGATGTCGCCAGAGTGTCCGTGTTCCATATTTAACCTTTAAATCTTTACATTTTACACACGCATTTCCCAAATGTCTGTGGAAAAGTATTGCGCACCTAAGTATGCTTGAAAAGCAATATCGTCTGGTTACGGCCAATTTGTCATCCAAACACATCACGAATGTGCGACAGTAGCAGAGCATTTTCCAAGAGTTTTGCCTGATGGAGTTTTGTCGGTGGAAGGTTTTCCTGAAACTTTCTATTGTGACGTAAATTAGTCAGAAGTCTGGTGAGGTTTAGAACGAAACCAGATGTTTTTTGCTATGGTCAGATGTTTAAGGGTTTGGAGCATTCAGGTGATTTTTATCCTTATGAAGGAAGTAAAATGTCAGCAGTAAGTTTAAATGCCTTCTTTCCAGCCTTAAAGACCAAGTTCACTTAGAAGTCGTTTCACTTGTTATATTTTTGAAATCTGATTGGTCACTGCGTTTAACATGCAGGTTAAATGTTAAAATAGTCTTCTATCCCAATTTCCTGCGTTAGCTGCTAAAATAGACAAGGAAGCTATCGGATTAGAAAAGCCTGACAGATCTACATCACACTGTCACGTAACATTCATGGACTCATCTTGACTCACGACGGGGAAGTCTGTTGTTGGTTTAGCGTCCAGGAAACAGCAGAGAGCGTCTCAGCTAGTAGAAGCTAACCGTTAGCATTAACAGCTCCATAACAAGGAACTCCTTCAGGCTTGTGTTATTAGTAGAGGTAAAACATCAATGTTGCAGAGCAAATGGAGTCAGTGGTAAGCCCTTTTTACAAGACACCATGCCAGCAATATTACGGCGTAATATTACAGCAGCAATGTCTTATAAACGCGCCATGCCGGCATGGCGTTGTGCGAAATTTGCGGCATTCGTTGTGCCTTGCTTGGTAGTAATATTTCGGTAATGTTCTGTCTCATACCGAGCTATTGCGTCATGGCGCAACAGAGGGAGGTGTCATGATGACGTGGGGAGTTAATGCCGAGCTCCGGCCAGCAAATATATTGAAAATGAAAGTAGACATGGGAAATAAGTTTTGCTTTTTGAACAAAGTCAGCTGAGACGACAAACTGGAGCGCTGCGGCGCTCTGTGAGCGTTTCTCTGTTAGAGCTGAAGCTCAGACCATCAGAGACTACACAGGGACTGATAGACACCTTTAGGAGCGACTTGTTAAAAAAAAACTTAAAGATCGCGGCTTCAATTGCAAGAAAAAGCAAGTTATGTTCAAGATAAACGGAGGTGCGTGGCATTGCAGATACCTCCCCAAACCCCCTTTATGCCGCCATCGCCTAATCTTTTACAAAAAGGACACGACTGCGCCACATTACCACCACGGTCTGACCACTTATAAACGACCTAAGGGACCCCGATGCCGCCATGGCGTTGCGGCAAATTGACGGCATTGTTTTTTAAAAACACCTCTAGAGTTATGTTGCTGTTATCCAATTAGAGGCAAGATTTCCGAATGTCAGGAAATAAGACCACAAATCCTGCCGTGTTCTGCTCCTCTCTCTTCTGGCTCAGAATTTGGAGTCTGTAATTCTACAGAGAACATTCATAAATGGAAAATATTCAGTGCATTTTTCAATCCTCCTAGGAGCTGACATCCTAGCAAGGTCACCTCGAGGTCAGACCATGATTTGTTTGGAGAGCTGCTAGGGGAAAGTGCCTTCTCTCTATAAAAATGGCCAAACTGATCTGGTCTGAAAAGTTTCAAATTTTCATTTAATATATAAAACTTCAATAGGATACACTTTATTTTTACTGAGATGAATTTATTTCTTGACACTATAATTGTATCATAACCTGTGATTTACTACATTTTTGGGGAAAACGTGTCTTTAAACTTGCCTCTAGGGTCTCAGTTTAATTTCAGCATTTATTTTTCCTTTCTCATTAAATCAGGGTTTTACTGCTGAGATGTAAACTCGGAGTGTTGCAGTACACTGTCGTCAGACCCGTCACAACAGTCATCGCTTTGTAAGCAAACTTTTCTTTCAGTGTTACCTTTGAAAAGGTTGGATTTTTGGTTCATTATTCTGTTTTCCTTTGTAGAATCTGCCAGCTGTGTGGAGTTTATGACGAAGGCAACTTTAGTTCTGCAAACGCTTGGACATACCTAGTCATCTTCAACAACATGTCACAGCTGGTAATTTCTAATCTGCTGCATTACGCCGGGGACACACCGGCCGCGGAAGCGCCGCAAAGCGCCGAGAAGCGAATCGCTCACGAAATTCGGCCGCTGCTCGCCGCTCCTCAGTTCAGATCAGACACGCCCCAGTCGAGGCGTGCCTCGGCTCAGCTGTAGTTTTTCTCTTAAAACACTTGGTGTCCTCAATTTCCTCTCTGCCTTTTCTCAGCTATTTTCCTCTACGTGTGTGTGTGTGTGTGTGTGTGTGTGTGTGTGTGTGTGTGTGTGTGTGTGTGTGTGTGTGTGTGTGTGTGTGTGTGTGTGTGTGTGTGTGTGTGTGTGTGTGTGTGTGTGTGTATACCTATGGTATGAGTTGTTTCTGCCAGTTGAATCTCTTGGAACCCGCTCCAATTCTGCAGCTGTATCCTAACAGTTTCTTCAGAAATGGGTACGTAAATAAACATGTTTTTCGGGGGTCGTACAGCTCCTTGTGTTTCTCAACTTCCATAATTAATTTAAAGTCATCCATCTTAACTGCTTGTCTCAGACTTTCTGCCTTTCTGTCCTGTTTGCTCCGGTGAAAAGACACCCCAAACCACACCCCCCTTCACGTGGTCACACACGCACACAAGTTCGATGTGTGTGTGTGTTCGTGTGGTTTTTCTGCAGTGTCTGATTACGAACACATTTGACTATTGCGGAATTTTATTTTGAAATGCTTTATTTTGTTAACTTTACCGGCCTGCCTCTTATGTCTAGGTTTGACTTCCTGCCAGAATTGACGCGATTCACCCGCGGCTCGCGAAAAAAATAGAGCCGACGCCGAAATGATCGCTGCACGGCGCGGGCTGGGGCGCCGGCGCGCGCCGATTCGAGGCGCTTTGGCGGCCCATGTGGTCTATAGAATAGCTCAACAAGGGCGCCGAATGAAGGCGGCCCCATTTTCGCGGTGCTTCCGCGGCCGGTGTGTCCCCGGCGTTAAAAGGATCAAACCCATTTTTTTCAGAGTAAAGACCATATCCGAGTTCATGGTAACATGTTTGCTCTAGTTTGCTATGTACTGTCTGGTGCTGTTCTACCGAGCTCTGAGAGATGAGCTGAGTCCCATCAAGCCCGTGGGAAAGTTCCTGTGTGTCAAAATGGTGGTGTTTGTTTCTTTTTGGTAAGCTCACTGTATCCACACAAATGTACATATTCAACGTGAAATTATTGAATAGAAGGTGGTTTGGGAAATGTGCTCATTTGTGTTTTCCAGGCAAGCCGTGCTGATTGCTTTGCTGGTAAAAGTGGGCATCATCTCAGAAAAGCGTACGTGGGACTGGCAAAGTGTGGAAGCTGTGGCTACTGGGTTACAGGTAACGAAGCTGAACAGAAGTGACTTGAATGAGTTATTTTCCTAAATGAATCAACATCTTTGATACAGCGTCTTGATTTAAATGTTCTTTAGTGTGAAACGGACTCCTGCTCCCTGTTTTCTCAGGACTTTATCATATGTGTGGAGATGTTTCTCGCCGCTATTGCTCATCACTTCAGCTTCACCTACAAACCCTACATCCAGGAGGCAGAGGAAGTGTCCTGCTTTGCCTCTTTCATGGCCATGTGGGACATCTCGGATGTCAGAGCGGACATTTCAGAACAAGTTCGCAATGTTGGTAAGTCTCCTGGCTGCTGACGGGACCCCCCCCCCCCCCCCCTTTAAACTACAGGGTGTGTATTGGCAAGAATCTGGAAATACAATTAGTATCACAATACAGGGGAGACGATATGGTCTAAATATCGCTATACAGACCGAATTTAAATGGAGAACTCAGACCAGACACTTCCTAGACACATCCAGTTTTCTCGCAAGATGTTGTAGCCACCTAGCAGTCGAAGTTTGAATTTCACCACAAAAGAAAATACAGGCTTTTAAAAGTCTGTTCAGTATCATCATACAAATGTCGCATATTTCAGTGTACTGATTTTTTTCCTACATCCCTATTAAAGATTGTTTTTGTGTGTGTCTGTTTGAATGTTTAAAGGGAGGACAGTCATGGGCCGTCCAAGAAAGTCCTACTTTGGTGAAGATCAAAATGACGGTGAGCGATCCGGTCTTCTCTCTTCAGCGTCTCAAGACGCCATCACCGAAACTGCGTCTAAAGGCCAGTATGAAGGCCTGGGCAGAACCCTCACTCCGCATTCTCTGTCAGCACCTGCTGGGCTGGACTCGGCTGCATTGAATGATGGTTTGGAGTCTAGACCTGAATCAACCCAAGACCATGGAAGGACCAACCGAACCAAAGAACCAGAAGAGGCAGATCTCATTGTGATCATCTAGCGTGGACTGGTGTGACGTGGTTGGGCAGGTCCCAGTTACAGCCTTTTAGTTTCTTCAGATGTTACTGATGGAACTCAAAGTGGTTTACAGGGGCGCATCAGCCCAAAAGGACCTTTCTGCTGGTGACAGCTCGAAGATTGTTTGAACTTACGGCACAACTAACCGGTTTACAAAATGCACTCGAAGCGGTTTTATGTTGTCCGAAACACTTATGCAGAAGCTCGTGTTGGGATACTGTAGTTTCAAAACTTGCCCTTAAGAACATAAGAACATCCAGTAAAGGACCTACTGGTGCACGATCGTTCACAGGACAGACTCGTTGGGTTTGTCTGAGTGAAACAGGTCCATGCTTCTCACAAGCAACTTAACCAAACTTAAATGTTATGGATAAAAAAAAATAACATTTACAGTTTTTCTTCTTCAGATTAAATCTTGGCTTACAGACAGAAATGAGTGCATCTCAAATTAACAAAGGAATTTCTAAAAATATCCATTTTAAGCATAAAAAACTGCATTCTGAAATCGTACAGTCAACACTGGTAAAGCCTTTAGGACATACAGCATTCTCTGTAGTAAACCGATTTACTTCTCAGATGCCTTGTTATATGTATTTTAGGACTAAAATATTAATTACACTACATAAGGATCAGACTGGATTGTTTTTGTGACATCAGCACTTTGTCTTTGCTTTTACAAGCATTTCCCCCTCTGTTTCTACAAACAGACACCTAACGTAAGGCTAAAGCTGTATTTCTGTCACACGCACCAGACTGATACTATTATCACATAACGCCCATTTTACCTTTTTATGTTAAGCTTCAATCAAATGTGATGTAAATATTTGACTTTTTATTACATCAATAAAACCTTATCCAACACTTTTCTTGCATTTAATAATTAAATGTCAGCGGTACTGAGCAGTTTAATTCAGACAAACATCTTGAAAATATGTTTACATGAACATTTTCTTAATGACTACAGTAAAGCAGAATTAAGTCCATAACTAAAGACTTAAATATTGATGAACCAGACTCCCACTGGTGAAGCGATACATGAAAAATGACACTGGAGGGGGAGAAAGTGCAGCATCCAAAACACTTCCAACAGACCGTGAAAAGACCAAAAATCTGTAACTATAAAAGTTGACATCATAAAAGGGATCAGTCCATTTGTAGAGGAGAGTTTGCTACACAAGCTGAGATGGAGATGGAGCTTTCATGAAGCTTCACAGCGAGGCAGATCCAGTCTCCTTCCAGAACCTCCAGAGGCTGCTGCAGAACAACAGCTGCCTGTTTCCAGTGAGAGTTCTGGTGGAGCGTGCTCACGCTAATCTCCTGGTCCAGATGGATGTGATACCAGAAGGGAACTGCAGTTAATCTCCCTGCAGATGTGGCTTGGACCTGTAAGACAAATTGTGCAGAATTAAAGTCAAACCAGAAATCTAGGCAGAGAGTGCATCACCAAGAGGTTCTACTCGCATCTTACCTTGACTTCTCTGCTGGTGTAGTTTGCGTTAGAATCCATAAGGTCCAGAACAAAGAGTTCTAGAGTCTCACTGAGCCGTCTGCACTTCAGTGTGGAAAAGTCCAGAAAGACATGAACGGGTACCTGACGAAGACACATTTTAATCTAGTTATCTGACAAAAAATGAGTTGATCTAGTAAATATAAACTGGAAATAGCCTTAAAAAGCCTGCATCACACTATTTCACACCTGCCAGAGCAACGATGGATGCAATATATAATAAAATATTACCGTTGGCACTATTGAGATGTCACTTTTTATGAAATAAGTTATTTTCAAGACCCATTCCTTTAACCAGGAAATAGGATGCTTGGATTGGAATATACCCCAACTCCCTCATGTGATTTCCACAATAGTACACAGCTGCAGACCCAGAGACCACAGATTCATGCTTGCTGCAGATTCACGCCATCATGTCCCACTCAGCAATTTCTAAGTGTTGGACTCAAGAAACCACCCGAATGAGGAGTGGGCTGCCGGTGTCTGTACAGGATCTGCTCGGGGTCCAACGCCCGCTGATGACGTCACATTACTGCAAATCTACTCGGCTTTCACACACACGTTTTGGCTTGGTGTATTTCAATAAAGTTCTTATATTTTATTTTGCTCCATTTCATCAACATCAAGAGCTTTTGAGGGTCACCGTTTATCATTTGCTTATATTTTACATTTCCTTTAGAAATTCAAACATATTTTCTCCAATAAATGTTGATTTTTGGACTACAGGACTACAACCGCTAAGACTACGACCGCAAATTTGTTCTGACCAATCAAAATCATAACGTGATAACGTCACTTCCGTAAGCTTCATGTTCAGCCAATCAACTACTTTGACGTCATCGGCAGTCGAAGGACCCCGAGCCGATCCTGCACCCGAGCAGATCCTGTACCGACACCGGAACAACCTATCCAACTGAATGCTTTAGCTTAGCAAAAATGTTCATAGGGTGTTTTCCCTGAGGAAATGGCATAACATGGCCAAAAGCTCCAAAAAGTGCACTTTGCAATCAAATAGGACATTGAAATAGAGAAATTAATTTGAGGGTAACATTTAAATATGAAAATGGTTTAATATAAACTTAACTTAAAAAAGGTCTTGTTTTGTTAATTAAGAACAAATTCAAAAAGAAAAGCTGCATATTTTTCACCTGAGTCATAATAATAATAATAATAATAATAATAATAATAATAATTAAAGCTGCAAGCAGCGTCGTTCGGCCCTCGCAGCTCCGCGCCGCTCCGGCCTGGCCGGCAGCCCGGGGCACCAGGGCATGTCTGGCAGAACAGAAACGTCAATCATCCCGTCACCGGAAACAGCAAATGGCCTCCTAGTCCGCACCTCACCCTGACTAAGCATCCCCTCTGAGCTCACCATTAAATTGAATTGTAAGGTTACGGCGTTACGCCAGAATTCGCCATGGCATCAAAGCCCCTCCCTTTCTGGAAAGCTATCAGATTTGAATGGCCATTACAGCATCATGAAGACAGTGCATGACCTAGGTGTCATGTTGACTAAATTAGAGGGGACAAATATGGGCATTTCAGCATAAAATAATAACTTCCTTTAGTCAGGGGGCGGGGCTTGGATGATGTCAGCTGTCCACATTGTCATTGTTTACAGATATGGTCAATGATCACACAGACAAAGTTCGAAAAAGATCTGATCATGCACATGGGAGTTATTAAGTCAAGTAATGGCGAAAGGTCAAAGTTTGAGGCTTAGCCACGCCTACACCTTTCAACTTTTGAAAAATCCGACGGTTGACTTTTTTCCCCTATGCCTTAAGAGTATATAGCAGAAGTTTGAAGGCGATTGGTGAAAAGGGCGAAGGAGCATCACTCTCCAAACAACGTGTGCGAAAACCACTAAATCGCGTACTTGGAACAAAATGGCCGACTTCCTGTGCAATTTTGTGCTTGGCTCCAAGAGACTTTTTTGTAGGTCCTGGGACACCACATTAGTGTACCAAATTTCGTAATCCTCAGTGAAAGCATGGCTTGGGGCTAATAGTTTAAATGGTCCTAGGGGGCGCTATTTCAGAAATTAGGCCACGCCCACATATTTCAGGTGTCTATGTCTCTTTGGGGTCAGACTAGGATCACTCACCAGAAGTTTCGTAACAATATCACGATAAATGAAGAAATGAGAGGCAAACGTATTTCCATGGCGTGATGGCGATTTTCGACATGCTCCCAAAGCCCCGCCTTTTTTTGAAACCTTCCAGTACTGGATACCAAGTGACCTCAAGTTGTCTACTGCTATTTGCCAGAGACTCCTGCCGATTGGGTAAAAGGAGTCCAGTAGGGAGCTGTGAAAAAAAGAGTGGCGCGGCGACAGGTCAAAGTTTGAGGCTTAGCCACGCCCACACCTTTCAACTTTTGAAAAATCCGACGGTTGAATTTTTTCCCCTATGCCTTAAGAGTATATAGCAGAAGTTTGAAGGCGATTGGTGAAAAGGGCGACGGAGCATCACTCTCCAAACAACGTGTGCGAAAACCACTAAATCGCGTACTTGGACCAAAATGGCCGACTTCCTGTGCAATTTTGTGATTGGCTCCAAGAGACTTTTTTGTAGGTCCTGGGACACCACATTAGTGTACCAAATTTCGTAATCCTCAGTCAAAGCATGGCTTGGGGCTATTAGTTTAAATGGTCCTAGGGGGCGCTATTTCAGAAATTAGGTCACGCCCACATATTTCAGCTGTCTATGTCTCTTTGTGGTCAGACTAGGATCACTCACCAGAAGTTTCGTAACGATATCACGATAAATGAAGAAATGAGAGGCAAACGTATTTCCATGGCGTGATGGCGATTTTCGCCATGCTCCCAAAGCCCTGCCTTTTTTTGAAACCTTCCAGTACTGGATACCAAGTGACCTCAAGTTGTCTACTGCTATTTGCCAGAGACTCCTGCTGATTGGGTAAAAGGAGTCCAGTAGGGAGCTGTGAAAAAAAGAGTGGTGCGGCGACAGGTCAAAGTTTGAGGCTTAGCCACGCCCACACCTTTCAACTTTTGAAAAATCCGACGGTTGAATTTTTTCCTCTATGTCTTAAGAGCAGATGGCAGAAGTTTGAAGCAGATTGGTGAAAATGGCGACGGAGCATCACTCTCCAAACAACGTGTGCGAAAACCACTAAATTGCGTACTTGGACCAAAATGGCCGACTTCCTGTGCAACTTTGCACTTGGCTCCAAGAGACTTTTTTGTAGGTCCTGAGACACCACATTAGTGTACCAAATTTCGTACTCCTCAGTCAAAGCATGGCTTGGGGCTGACAGTTTTAATGGTCCTAGGGGGCGCTATTTCAGAAAATAGGCCACGCCCACCGGATGTTCACATCAGATCTTTTGAGGGGCCGGACTAGGATCACTCACAACAAGTTTCGTGACGATATCTTTAGAAATGACGAAATGGAAGGCAAAAGTAAGGCCATGGCGGTACGCCTGACTTCGCCGCGCCGCCACAGCCCCGCCTTCTGCCGAAAACTCCCATAAAGTGACGCCAAGCAACCTCCACTTGTCTTGAGTTACCAGCTACAAGTTTGTGGTGATTAAGTGAAATGGGGCAATTTGGGACCTTTCACAGTAAAACTTGACCTTTTTGGTCCTGAGGGGGCGGGGCTTGTGTGATGTCATCATCCGACCATTCAATTTACTTTGTGGCTGGATGACGAATGACCACAGAAAGTTTGGTAATTCTATTCCTTTCAGTTATTAAGTTATAGCAATTTTAAATTTTTTGGCGAGTAGTCAAACTTCGAGGCCTGGCCCCACCCCTTCAACATATACGAAAACTCAGAATCCTTGTCTCATTTTGTTCGCCCATTCCTTCTGAGCAATTTTACACAAGTTTTGAGACGATCGTGCGAAAAATGATCGAGCAATCCAATCAGAAACGGACCCTAAAAACGGCAAAAACGGCTAAAAATCGCCATTTCAACCCAAAATGGCCAACTTCCTGTTTGATATTGACCATGCTTGCAAGAGACTTTTCTGTGCGGACTGTTGAGTTCTACAAATGTACCAAATTTCATAACTGTACGATAAACTAAGCTTTATGGAGAGGGTTTTTTTTCACTTTGTAGGGGGCGCTGTTCAGCCATTTTCTTTGCGATTTTTTTGGGACCTTTAAAATATCAAATTTTTCACCAGGCCTGAGAAGTTTGCAAAATATTGTGAGTTTTGGGGTATGTTAAGGTCCCCAAAAAGCCGTTCAAAGGGGGCACGGAATAACAAAAAATAATAATAATCAGAGCAAAAACAAGAGGCCTTCGCAGCGCTTTCGCTGCTCGGGCCTAATAATAATAATAATAATAATAATGCATTTCATTTGTACTGCGCTTTACATTTAAAATCTCAAAGCACTTACAAAAAAAATTATGAAGAATTAAAAGCTTTACTAAAAAGAAATGTGATATTTGTAAATCCAAAAACACTTTAATAACTCTCGAGGGAAATTAAATGTCGTTGTACCATGCCATACATTGTCATAAAATGTCATAAAATACCACACAATGTCATAAAATACCACATTTATTTATATAGCACCTTAACATTACAACAGCAAGTTGTAAAAATATACATCACTGAAATAAAGACACCTTAAAACACATTAAACAATAATGTCAAAAGCAAAGGAGGATCGACAACATCCATCCAATCTTCACATTCACTGCATTCAAAGCAAGAGACTAAAAGTGAGTCTTTAAACAAGATTTTAAAATGGGGAGCCTGTCTCACCTGTAGGGGCAAATCATTCCACGATTTACTCTCTAAAATTGCAAAAGCCTGGCATAGAAATCTAGACAAACCGCCCGCAGCAGTAGCAAAAGATTTACTCTGCAGGTCGGTCTAGCCACGATTGGTTGTAGTCTCAACAAGTCTACCATTGGCCTGAACAGTTTTGTGCCTGGCCAATCACAGTGCTCTGTTTGTTAAACAGGCTTAACACTAGAACTGCGATAGAGAAAAACTACAAACATGGCGTCAGCTCAGGAGCAAGTACTTCTTTGAAGCAATTTTCACATCAACTTTGAGCAATTTTGACTTGGGCTTTTCTTTCAGACAAGAGTTAATTAAGGTACTAAAGTTATTTATTTAGAAAATTGATGTATTTACTTCTTTGATGATGTATGGAGTAATGATGCACCGATATGACATTTTTGGGCCGATACCGATATTAAGATCACTGGTATGGCCAATTTCCGATATTTGCCGATACCAATATACTGACATTAATGCTTCTAAAATCAGCAGATTTTGTATAGAATGAATATTAATAAAGCTGAATTTATGTTATTAAGTACACACAACACACATATTTATGCTTCTGAGATGATTACATTCACTGTTCACATGACTAAACAAGCACACATCACCCCCCCACCACCACCCCCACCACCCCACCCTCTGAAACAGATAAACAAATGGAGACGAGATGGAAAAAATATCGGTTGTTAATATCAGCCCGGTTCTATTTATCGGACTGATACAGATATGCTAAAAAATGACTATAACATCGGCCGATACCGATATTGATGCTGATATATTGTCCATCCCTAATTTGGAGGACTGCCCTGTTAAGCGACATCCGTAGCGGTGAGTACATCAGGTTGTTTGATGTTCTGATGGATCCTAGCACTGTCCAATTGCCTGCAAAGACTGAAACTAAACCAAAAAGATCTCGCACCTGTGAGTGAGCTAATTAAATGGTCCATGGCCAGACTATATATTTACACACATAGGGTGGCTTGCCATGTGTAATAAAAATGAACTTGTCATCTGTTGTATAATTGCTTTATATAAGTTATTGATCACTACTGTTTGTCAGTCACACTTATCATGAGGATGTAATCAAGGGTAATCATGGTAGAGCCGAACATAATGTGATCATGAGGATGTAATCAAGGTAATCATGGTAGAGGTGTGCAGATTTGCACGCACATCAGGGAATGTATAAGGAGCAGAGCAGGGCTCAGGGGGGTTAGAGCTGCTTGAAGGATTCTACCTGACGAGGTTCATGGATTACATGTGTTTAGTTCTTCACCTATCATGGATTACGTTTTCTAACTGGGGTGTTCAGCTCTCCACCCATAAGCAACGGTAAGAGAAATGTTTCGTTCATGATTGATAACTTGTATGAATGCCGGTTGAATAAAGCCTTGTTGTTCATCTGATATTCAAGTTGTGTTTCATTGTTTCTGGCGTCGACTTGACAACGATCCTGATTAAATAAATATAAAGTGTAAAGTAAAATAAAATAAAACATTTTTATTTTAGAACACCATGGTAGCAAATGCCCTCTCTCCCCTTGTTTAGCAAAGCACCTTTGGTACCCTTAACAGCATCTGTCCTGCAGACCTAAGGGAACGTGACCGAGTGTTTTGCAGCAAGAGGTCCAACAGATACCTGGGTATCACCATCACCCAGTACCTCAAGTGGGAGCCCACCATCACCTCCGTCATTAAAAAGTACAGCCGATGAGACAGTTCTACACCGCAATCATCGAGTCCATCCTCACCTCTTCTATCACTGTTTGGTGTGCTGGAGCTAACCCCAGGGACAAGAAGGGGCTGCAGCAGGTTGCACACTCTGCTGAGAAGGTCATTAGCTGCAAACTCCCTTCCATACAGGACCTGCACACCTCCAGGACACTGAGGCATGCAGGTCGTATCACAACTGACCCGTGTCACCTACGAGAGTCTTTTTGACTCGCTCTCATCTGGCAGGAGGCTCTGACCCATTTCGATCAGAACCTCTCACCACTAATACAGTTTCTTCCCCTCTGCTGTTGGACTCATGACTGACAATCGTAGGACTGCCCAGTCCAGTCGCTTTGTTTCAGTCACTGGAGACCACTGCAAATGTTCCACTCCTTTAATAGAAAACAATTATATTTATATCTCGTTATAACCCTTTGGACTAAAGAGAAAAGTTTATATTTTACCCAAATAAATGCACCAGCTCTGGAATAACTTAGTTTGGACAGTTAACATTAAGGTTAGCCTCAGACAGAGCTAACTGATTAAGTGTTGAGAAGTCTTGGACAATATAAAACACCAATCTGTAAAAGAAAGAGGTGATGTGATGTTGTGGGCACTGAATCACTCTTGTGTATAAATAATCAGGCAGCAAAAGCAACAGTAGCAACCAGACAAATTAGGACAAAGAGTCCTGCAAAGCTTTGGACTGAACTTCTCAGTACGGATCAACAATGACCCGAAACATACCACAAACCCAGGTCAGGAGATTCTGCTGTTGCACCTTTAAATTTAAGTCAAAGTTGTCACACGTCAGCATACCTTTGCTGATGGTCATTGTTTCCATGAGAAAATCCCATTTGACCAAAGCAAACAAGACTTCAGGACAACAGACTAAAGAAGAACCAAAGTAGCACAGATGGTTTTACTTTTTCTTCTGCAGAAGAGCCCCCATTCCATCAGAGATGTGTAGACCATAGAGCCCGCCGTTTGATGAGCTCAGTGCAATGTGCTCTGATGGATTTGGGTAGGAATCTCTTTGGGCCAAGCTGTGTTCTGTGTCGCGTGTGTGACAGTTGTGCAACGACGTGCCCACCACAGAGGGCTTCAAAGATAGCATCTGCTGAAACAAACAACCGTCCCGTGAGGGCAGAGGAGAGAGAGAGGTCTGTAAATTTACGAGCACAAACATGACGCTGAAGGAAAACTATGATTTCCAGACCAAATAAAGAAAAAGAATCCAAAGGGATTTGGCAGCTGGCAAACACACATCAAAAAGGAGAACAGAAAGCACAGCTCTGAACATCAGGGTTTCAAGAGATGTCCTCGCTCAACAAACGACAAAAGGCCACAAAAGATAAAGCCCTCCACTGGAAAAAGAGTAAATACAACACCCCAATGGATTAATCTTATTTAAATATATGATTATTAAATCAGATTAATAAAACAATTCAGTCAAAAAACTCCTCAGTTTATGTGGATAAAATATTTCACTCAACACTTAACATTTGATTTGACATGATTAAAAAAATACATATTTGTAGAATGAAGCCTTGGCAGCCAACAAATTAAATATGAAAATGTTGCCTTACTTTCACAGTCATTTATAACCCAAATGTGTTGTCAACAAACATTGTTTGTGATTCTAAAGAAAATGACAAATATGTAAACAAGCTAGCTTACAACATTTTTCCAACCCTCTGAACAACACTCTAAAATATTATGGCTATAAATATAAGCTAAAGTCCCATTAGTCATCCCACACTGGTGAAATTACATCTCCACATTTGACCCATCCCCGTGGGGAGCGGTGAGCTGCAGCTGTGGACACGCTTAGGAACTATTTGCTGGTTTAATCCAACCCCTCAAAGCTGAGTGTCAAGCAGGAGGCATTGGGTTGCATTTCTAAAGTCTTTGGTTTGACCGGACCAGGATTTGAACCCCGATCTCCCGGTCCCAGGACGGACACTCAACCACTAGGCCACTGAGATGGTATGGTAGAGATTCAAACTAAACAAAAAACAAGCGGTTCTCTCGCATTTGTCTAAAAACCTCCACCAATAAATTTGCTTGGTCCAGAACCAACGATTGGACTATTCATTTGTCAGCCTCACTGAACCATTGCGCTTCCGTGTTTACCTTGGTCCTCCACTCATTACACTCTCATGTAGGCACTTTCTTATGTTTGTAATCATCTTTCATCTGTTTATGAAATTGTATAATTTTATGACTTGATTTTTTCTGATGTTAATCTATTTCTGTTTTGAATTCATTATGATTTCATGACTTTGTTTTATTTTGTTTTGATCCAAGTGAAGCACTTTGTGATTCTATGTCTGTGATAAGTGCTTTTTAAATAAACTGTACTTACTTAAGTCTTTAGCAACAGAACACCGCTGGTGTGAGAGGTTCTCTGCTAAATAATGACATTTCTACTACTAATGGATGCACACCTCCACAGTTTTACAATTAAATACATTTTGCAAAATCCTTTGGCAGTGATAATTACTGATTTCACTCATGAAGTTCATGTAAAATATTGCACTCAAACATTGTAGAAGATTGTGTGATAACACACCCACTCACACCAGGGGCGGCGTTAGGCCCGGCTACTTGGGCTCAAGCCCCGAATGTTTTATGAAAAGCCCCGGATCTAAATCGTGGAAGTAACATGCAGTACCAAAGTCCAACAGAGAGGGAGCAGCTAGCAGTAGTTTGTATACAGCCTGCCTGAGCCTCCACCACTGAAGAAGAAGCCCTTCAGCAGCCGGCTTCTTCTGCAGTGCCTGTTTTTTTCTGCACTCTGCCTGAAACGCATGAGTGAAGATGGACATAAGGACGTTTTTTAGACCAAAAGTACCGCGACAGAACCCCAGCTTTGATGAGACTGGTGTTGACTCAGGTTTGAAAATATTTGTTGTGCTGCTGCTGGTTTGCCTAAAGTTAGCTTATCAGGTAAAGTTGATGGAGAAAGAAAGGTAATATTTACTATCATCTCACACTAAACACTAACAGGAACAATACTCTGCCCTGAAAATGCTTAATATGTAGCTTCAGATTAAAAATTGTGTGGCACAAGACAAATATATATGATGTTGACTAGTGCGTGTCACGTGTGTGTGTGTGTGTGCGTGCGTGCGTGTGTGTGTGTTAAGCCCCGGATCTTCTTCAGTTCTAAATCCGCCCCTGATTAACACACATGTTCACACGCCGGTGGTGATAGACTACAATGTAGCCACAGCTGCCCTGGGGCGCACTGACAGTGGCAAGGCTGCTGAGCACTAGCACCACCGCTCCCTCCAACCACCACCATCAATTAGGTGACTTGCCCAAAGACACAACTGCTACAGATGGGGCTCAAACCTGCAACCCTCCAGCAGGCATTCAACTCCTCTGCCACCATCACTCCACTTATCTAATGTTTTAAACCACTTTCTTGAACACAGTCCATCATATAATTTTAGTACAAAGACACAAAGAGCAGTGCAACAAAAGTGTTTTTCAGCTGCTTTGATTTAAAATCACTTTGTGTTTTAATTTCTGACTTAAAAAGTTATTCACTGCTGAGATTCTGTGTTTTGTTGTCATGACGGCCACTAGTTCCCTTTAATCACTTCCAGACTGGTTTCATCCCCACCTCTTCGCAGCTTTTGCCCACAAATGACTGAATTTAATGGTTGTGTCTACAATAAATAACTATTCTAAATTAAAGCTGACACATTTATGCTCAGTGACTAAATATAAGATGACTGAGACAGAAAAGTGAACATTACAAGCTAATGCAGCCATTAACGTTATTGGAGGGTAAAGATCTCTTCCACTACTTCACTCAGAACCTCGTTCTTGTTGTGAATGAACAAATGGATTTTTCTAAAAGCCTTTAGTTCTTGGAAAAGGTTCCTGCAGTCGGAATGCAGACTTTAACAAGCCAAGGTCAAACCTCACAAAGGTAGGGTTCAGCAGGGATACTCACAGTAAACTGATTGATGAATGGAGCGATGTTGAACCCCAGAGTTGGCTCCCGACCCTGAACGGCACTTTCCAGAAGCAGCGTGTCCGACTCCACCAGCATCCCATAAACAACGACCTTCTCTGGGAAAATGCGCCCACCTTCCTCCAGCAAACACCTGGTAAAGATTCCAGTGGAAAGCAATTCAATATATCGATAAGTAAAGCACTAAAGCAACTTAAGGATCTCTCACTGCCTCAAAATGTTCTGTGATCAGAGCTGAGTGTGTCTACTCTAGTTAATGCATTTCTCCATCAGATGAGCAGGAACACGTCTCAGAAACAGTTCAGCACAATCCTTTACTCGGGCAGGTTTTCCCTAAGAGCACGGACTAAATGGGTCGGATAGGCAAACGCTACAGGGAATTAGCTCATTTCAAAACATCTTGTGCCAAACGTAGAATAAATACCATACAGTGATCCCTCGTTTATCGCGGTAGATGCGTTCCAGACCTGGCCGCGATAGGTGAAAATCCACAAAGTAGGGACACCATATTTACAGTATTTATTTAACAGGTACGTACAGTATTCAGACTTTTAAAACCCTCCCTTTACATAGTACTGTTAACAAACCACCCTTTAATGTACATTTTATGATGAAATTGATGAAAAAAAACAGGAATTTCTTGATATTTCGCATAGAAAAATAACGCGAATCTGCAAATTTCCCTTGAATAAGGCTCCAAAGAAAAAATCCGCGATAAACGAACCGCGAAGTAGCGAGGGATCACTGTATTACTACACATGCTAGGATCACTTGTGGTGTAAAACTAGATCGTGTGGAAATGATCTTCTACATTTAGGAGCAGATACATCAAATAGAAACGAGTGCGTAGATCAGTTTTCCAAAGACAAACGCTGGTGTCTTTACCTGGCCAGGGAAGCTTTCTCCATCAGCTTTTGTCTGATGAGCCCACACGTTTCCACACAGTCCAGGATGATGGCGCTCCACAGCTTCTCCGTGGACGGTCTCTGAAGAACCCCCTGTTCCTCCTCCTTGTGGTTAAGCCAGAACTCTAGATGCTGCACGGAGATCCCGTTGGACCGAGAGAGTCTCCTCAGAACTTCCTGCTGCTTGTTCTTTTCCACCGAGCTGAAGGCTTTCACGCCACCCTGCCGAGCCGCGATGACGGAGATCAGAGAGAAACCCTCAGACACGTCCAGCACATAGAGCGGGCTCCCGACTGGCATGGATGTGGCGCATTCTTGCTCATTGTTTTTATCCTTTAACTGGGAAATGAGCTTATTTAACGCACCACAAAAACTCTGGTGGTACTCCTGATTGTTCAGGAGCGCCATCTCCGAACACTCCAGGATGCAGAAGTCATCGGACTGACTGTGGTTTGTCTGGAGGCATGCTAAAGCACTGCACAGTTCTGCTTCTGGGTTCGGAACGAGATTTCCGGAACGTTTCAGCTCCGCTCCCCCATCCAGATGAATTTTATGCCCGTCTCTCAGCACAGCGACACTGCTGAGTCTCAGGTAGGCGTCACGGCAGGACACTTCAACGATCAACTCGTCTCGTGGCTTTAGCACAAAACCTAGAGGAGAGGCAGAAAAAAAACTTTATATAACAACTAAATAATACAAATGTGACACACATCAGGTAGAATTCTAAACATGTTAACAGGAATCCAATCAGACGATTCGGAAACTCTACGTAATCTTGCACCAGACTGCAAATTTACTGCTATAAAGAAAAAGCGATGAACATCTCAGGTAAAAGCTTTCTAACAATATCCAGCCGCTGAAGCTTGTGGAGTGAACAGAGCTGGTTGTGTAATCAGATATAAAAACTAAAGATGTTCGAGACAAATATGATACGTTTTATGATGTTCTGCTTGCTGGATTCAACTTCTGAGATGGCATGAAGGCAGAGTCGTAAAAGAGTAGGAATAAAGCAGAAAACAAGAAAAACACAAAGAAGAAAAAGGGCAAATCCACGAGTGGAATGAGATTCAGGAGATCACACAAAGAGAGGATTCCTGGAGGAATGACTTCTGTTCCTGTCAGCGTGGGGCTCGTCTGGGGCCTTCTGGGTAAAATATGCATATTTATCGCATATAAGAATTTCATGAAAGCTAAAGAGTGTTGCAGACTATGACGCCGCGCGCTTCACAGCGGATGTTGGTGATCACTGAGAAAGGTGGAGTCTCCTTTGAGGCCGCCGGAACCAATTAGCAGAGCAGAGACACGTTACTGAGCCGGGTCGGTGCAATAATGCGTGTCCTCAGATGTCTCTGTTAGACTCACGGTGGTCTAAGGATGCTCCTCGCGGGAGAGCACAGAACACTCATCACTCAACACTAATGTTACATTTTATTTTCAATTCCCAAGTCTGAGTAAACATGTAAAGGAAATGCGTCTTACACACGGTGCTGTGGAAGGGATAGATGGCCTGTTCCCAGCAGGTGTCTTCCTGGGGTCCAGTAGACAGACTGTTCTCCTCGTCCAGGTGGAGCTGGAACCACACAGCCAGGGCGTCCAGCTGTCCCTCCTCAGTGACAGGCAGACAGATTTCCTGAACTTCCCTGGAGCTCAGGCCTTCCAGTTCCTGTGGGTTTGGAGTTAAAGGGTGCACAGTGTGACTTTTTTCACAAGTTATAGTAGCTCTGTGGTAGATACCAAACAAGTTTATGACGTTTTCTGCACTAAACCCATCTCACATAAAGCGATGTCAGCAGCTTTGTTCTTGACATTTTCTGTACCTTATATAAGAGTTAGTAGGGGTTCCCAAAGTCAGGGATGAGGCCCAGTTGAGGCTCGCAAAACACAACACAGGGATTTTGAAGTGACTTCTGGAAATCAGATCAATCTAAAACAAGAATTCTTCAGACTATGTTGTCACAACAAATGCCGCAATAAATAAAAGCAATAACCCCAAATAGACACAAAGTGGTGTAACATCAAGTGTAATACCTGAAGCAGCTTGTGTAAATATCTGTAAGTACCATTTACTGTGTATGTGTACTGGCCTCTCACCCTGGATTCTCATGCCAGTTCTCGTGTTTCTAGTCTTCCATCTGAGGAACATTGCTAAGCTGTGTCTCATTCCGTCCCGCTCTGAACTTGAGATTTTTCTCCACACCTTCATCTTCTCACGCTTAGACTACTGTAACTCTCTTTTCACGTGTCTGAGCAGAACCTCCCTGAACCGTCTACAGGTGGTTCAGAACGCCTGTGCTCGGCTTCTGACCAAGTCCTCCAAACACACCCACATCACCCCGCTTCTCCTCCAGCTTCACTGGCTGCCAGTCAACTTCAGGGTTCATTTCAAGGTCCTGGTTCTGGTCTATAGGACCTGACATGGACAAGCACCATCTTACATTGGTGATCTTCTTAGTCCCTACACCCCCAGCAGGTCCCTGAGGTCCAGTGACCAAAACCTACTGGTTGTGCAGCACCAGGCTAAAGACCAAAGGTGACAGATCATTTGCTGCTGTGGCCCCCAGACTCTGGAACTCTCTCCCCCTGAGCCTGAGAGCAGTGGACTCAGTGGTCTCCTTTAAAAGGCAGCTGAAGACTCACTTGTTCAAGCTGGTTTTAGCGTGACCTTCACCACCCTCTCCTTGTTCTGCTCTTATTCCACCTTTCCCGAGATCCACTGATTTCCCTCTTTCCTATTCATTTTCTCTCTCCCTTTCCTTAACTTTTTTGTCCTTTTAAACATATTTTTAATAATTTTAAAAATCTTTTTATACTTGAATTTTTTGTTTTTGTTTTCGAGAAGCGTCTCGTGATTTTTATCTTTAGAGGTGCTATGAGTGGTTTGCACAAGTAAATGTCCTTGGTCCGCACATAAACAAACATTCATGTTAATGATTGCAACAACTCTATGGATAACTTTTCTGTAGTGATGCAGATGAACAGAAATAACTCCACAGGTTAATATGTGACGGATTAATACTCTATTTAAAGGTCAACTTTACTGAAAAAACCTTTTGAAGGATTATTTCTGACTATAATCGGTCACTTTGAGTTTTTCACGCAGGCTGATCACGAAAATAGTCTCCTACACCTATCTCCTGCATTAGCTTCTGATAGAAAGTAGACGGTGAAACTCTAGAATTAGAAAAGTCTGACAGATCTACGTCATACTGTCGCTGTCGCTTAACATTCTTGACTCTCGGCAGGGAAGGCTTTTGTTGGTTTGGCATCCAGGAAACAGCAGAGGATGTCTCGCCCTAGTATAAGCTAACGGTTAGCGTTAGCAACTCCACCACACAGCAGAACTTCTCCAGGCTTGTGTTATTGGTGGAGATAAAACATCAACATTGCAAAGCAAACAGAGTCAGTGACAGAGTTGCACTGCTGTTATCCAATCAGAGGCGAGATGTCCAAATATCAGGAAGTAAGACTCCTGACAACTGATGCTCAGCTCTGATCTGGCTCACTTCTAGTTCCTGAAACAGGTGCGCTGGTGCTTCTTTTCCCCCCAGAGTACAACTCACAAGGTGTTCATTCCTACTAGAGACTACTGCAAATGTTTAAACAATATGAGTACATTTAAATGATGAGGTGTGTATCAGGAACTAATCTATAAAAAAACCTGCAGGTTTGTAGCTCAGTAAAAAAAATATCTCTAACGTCCTACTCCCAACCCCGAGGGCCGGTATCCAGCATGTTTTAGTTTAGAAGCTTATTAATATAGTGGATAAAGTTTCAGAAGAATTTGTTGACGTCTTCACTCACGTGAACATTGTTGAAATCTATATTTAGAGCTGTGAATGGCTGGGTGAGCGGTGTGTAGCCTCCTGGCAGCCTGCTGAGTCTCTCTGTGGTGTACGGCTCCGTGGAGTCATCCGGCTCAGAGCTGCAGCTCACCGGACTGCGGAGTCCCCCGGCCGCCTCCATGGACAGACCACCCACCTCCGTCACACAGAGCCTTCAGGAACAAAGAAATGATCAGATCTTCTGCGGTGGAACAATCACCAGAGGATGGATTCACTGCTGTGGATAAGAAATATACCTGTGATGTCGGCGGATTTCAAGGCACTCAACAGCCATGCAAAAGACTGTGGCTCCAGCGGGGATGACTCTCCCTGTGGTAGACTCTTCTTTGAATTCATTCTCATCGCTCTATAGAGACATGGATTCTTTAAAATTCACTAAAAAACATTTAGTGCTCTGTCGATGGATGCAAATGGGCCATCTCAAAGGATTCAACACCAAAAGCACGAGGCACCTGAGTGCAGGTTCTCCGTTCAGAACATCTCCCTAGGAACTTGTGTGTAAATAAAAAAATAACTCATGTAGACTTGAAAGAATAATCAGTGACTGAGTCCAAGATTGCTGTTTTAAACTTGCTTCCATGGACCTTTACGTCCTTTTTGCGACATTTCTAATTGCAAGCTTTACATGGAGATAATTCTGTGGACGACATCAGATTTTGATCAAATCCAAACTATTCTCTAAAGCTGCAATAGCAAATCTGCAAAACAAGCTAGTGTAAAACATTTTTTCATGTCTCTTAACAACGTTCTAACATAGTGTAGACGTTAGGGGTCGAACGATTGATCGGCCGATATGTTGGGTCGATATTTACCATTTTTTTAATACATCGGTATCGTCCAATATTTGTCCTGAGTAAAGCTGATTTAAAGTCAGGCACATACACAGGCAGCCCAGTGCTATTGCAGAATTTAATTGAAATATATTTTTCCATTCAATAATAGCATTTGCATGATAAACACTCTTTATTTAGGGTGTCTGACTTTACCACGAAGCAGTGCACTAAGTCAAGATGTAACAGTTAAATAAATTTAGATTTCAAAAACTAATTCAGCTTTAGAAACTTTGTGCATCAATCGATCTTTCTAGTGACATTTTAGCATGAAAATAATGTAACGTGATGAAGGAGCCATTTCTCCCCTCTAACAGCTGTTCTGTTTGACACAGTGTCAGTGTGCAGGGAACAGCCTCAAGGTCATGCATTCACTTCTAATGTTTACATTCCAGCAGTGAAGACAGAAGAACGAAGAATGAACTCTTTTCTTTTAATTAATCAAAGAACTCTATTTTAATAAAGCTAACCAAAACAACTGTTAGGCAATAATAACCATGTGACCGATCTGTGAAATCACAATGTTATGATTAATGTTTAATAAGGAATCACGTATTGTAGCCACTAGTCACCTGATACACAAGATAAATAATCATGACACATTCCGGTCGCAAATCCAATCAGAACCTTCATGTCTGACGCGTGGCAGAGTCTCTGTGGTGTTTATTTAATCAGTCAGCTGTGATTCGTCCAAAATAATAAACATCAAGATTAATAAGTCAGAACAACGCCATTTTGAGTTCAGTATTCAGCCAGCTCTCAAGATCCTCTGAAGTTCATCATTGCTAAGTGAAGTACGGACCGGCCATCTGTACTTTTTACTTTTAAGCTGAGAACTGTCAAGCTGGGAAATCCTGTCGTTGTTAACAACAAAACAACGGTTCCTTCAGAATAAAAGCTGAACTCGCTGACCCTCTGACGCTGTGAAACACCTGCCACTTTTTACCTGGAGACTATCCATAGACTGGCTTGTCATGCTGAGGACGCTGTTTCATTCGGCTCCAGGACCAGAGGAGGGTCCGTGGACCTGGCAGCCTGATCTAAGACGGAAGTCCACTGACGAGACGCTATCTGTGCCGTTCTACATTACTCATGTGTTTTCTGACCACGGTTCAAACGTGGATCAGTTAGGAGCAAAACATCATCTCCCACTCAGACTCGCTTCTCCAGACGGAGGTTCTGATCTGACATCGCACCAACACACACTCCACCTCACATTCCAATCCATTCGCATTCATCACTAGAGAGTTAGTCCTGTTAAACTGTTTAAAATAATTTAGATAATACATTTTGCTTAAACGTTCTGAGGTCTCTCTCTCTTCTCTTGTCTCTCAGTTCATGCAAAGTGTTTATTAAATTTCCCTTTAATAAAAAGAACCCCTCTTCTGATTTAAGAAAAAGCCCAGTGTCCAGAGATGGGGTCCCTACTAGATATGGATCATTAATATCTCTGGTCATTAATTAAATTATAATTCTCTCTTCATTCCATTACAATAAGATGCAAAACATCTGGATATCGTCCATTGACTGACCGTGTCTCCTACATATCGCCATCGATATCAACAATAGAAAATACCAATATCGGTCGACCTCTAATAGGTATAAATATATTGTGGAGATAAAAAAATATAATAAAGTGGTTATCTTGTATTCGTCTAAAAACCTCTGCCAATAAAACAGTTCAGTCTAATACCAACGACTGGTCGGTCTCACCAAACTGCTGCACCTCCACACTACCCTGGGTCCTCCAGTCACTCATGTATTTAGCAACAGAACACCACTAGTGCGAGGAGTTTTCTAATAATATCAGAGAAGGAGAAACAGCCGGCTGCTACCACTTCTTTAGGACAAACTACCAGGGTCCCAAAAAGAAAAACCTCATTTGAAGTCACAAACAACAAAAGATCTTTGGACCTAGAAAACGACGGCTGAGGCGTAGCGCTCTCTCGTTCGCTGTGGAGATGCGTGTTTCCGTATCAGGGGGTGTGGCCTAGGGACAATAGCGGACAGAAGGAGTGAGAATTCCATGAATGCGTTTGTGTTTAAAAGCTTGCTTGTTCAGTAGATTTGGCGAAGCAGCTTTAAAGTCAAGGTCACTTTTCGCAAAGACCAAAAAACAGAACGTGCAGTCAACTTGTTATGATTAAAAAAGATAGGAATCAAGTGTGTACTAGTAAATAGAAAAGGTCTGATTATGAAAATATTCCACTGGTTTAGTTATTGGGAATTCAGGATGAAACCAGTTTCTAAGGCAGTTTGTTCCGTTTCATTGCTCTGCATCTCTTGCCTAATGGCAGCAGTTGGAAGATGGAATGACCGGGGGTCTCATTTATCAAACATTGCGTAGAATACTTACTAAAACCGTACTTAAGCTCAGCAAAAAAATGTACTTACGCCAAGCAGGTTTGTGATCTATCAAACATGGAGTTTGCACAGCTGCACGCAATCTCCGCTTCATAAATCAGAGACTAACGAGAATGTTTCTCAGCTGCTTTTTAGTCACATCACGCCCTCACCACGCCCACTTACTGCCATAAATAGTCAATGCACAGTGCCTTGTGGATCTCATACTAATTTTTTGAGAAGGACCTATACATAAGCCGGCTTGTTGCAGCATTTCGATTACACCGCAGATCAAGGAAGCGCTATTTCACAAGCAGAAATTGAGGTACCTGTGGGTGAGGTGGAGAAATGAAAGGAAGTGTTTTTGCAAAACAAATAAGAGAAAATCCACGGAGTGGCACAGCGTTGCTGAAGCCGTCAATGTTGTGAATTCTTCAGAGAAAATGGTCCAATCGGGATTCGATCCCCAGTCTCCCAGGTGAAAGTCACGCGCACTAACCAGTCAGCCAAACAGAGATCTCCCTTGTACAAGTAGCCAGGGTGCACGATCAATCAGGTCACAGTGACAGGACACACGCTGTCACAAACACATGACATTCTGTCTCAATCTGTCTCCCTGCTGATATTCTGCATTCCGTATTCTGCGCTTCAGGCTGTGTGTGTGTGCGCGTGCAAGTGTGTGCATGTGGGGGGAGGGGGGGGTTGTTCTGTGTGAAAACGAAGCAGTACAAGTAATAATGCAGCAGGTTTTCATAATTTTCTCCTTCTCAGCAGCAGCACTGCAGGTGCTCTCCATGTCCACAACGTGCGTAAGCCAGGTCCTTAGTCAACAAAAGTTGAGCACATTTTTCCGCTAAGTTCTCTTTCATAAATCCCAGAGTTTGCGTGGAAAGTTGCTTACGCAGTTTTCCAACCCTGTTTTGTGTGTAAGCAAGCTTGATAAATGAGGCCCCAGGTTGTGATGATCCTTTGGAGAGGTGTGTTGCTTGTTTCTGGCATCAGGAGGTTATATTTGTTCCAAAGAAGGGAAGGTTTGTGACACAGCTAAAGAAGTAACAACACAGGTGCTTGTTCAGCGTTTTATCCATAAATATCATGATAAATGAACCTTTGGAGGCAGCAGAAGGTTGTGCCAGGCGTGAATGAGACTCTCTATGATGCCCTCACCAAACAGTCCAGCGTCCACGGTCTCCGTCACCACCAGGGACACCCTATGCAGGAAAAAAAATTGTTATTTTTTTTAAAGCAAAAACAATTAAACAAAACATTGTGATGATAAATATACAATTCCAGAAATGTCCTACCTGTGTGGGATATCTGTTGGCACTTCCAACTCAAGAGATTTCTTATGGAGAATCTTGATGCTACCTTCCATCCCATTAGCAGCCACCACCTCACAAGCTAACTCAAACATGGTTTTGGACAGCTCACAGGCAAACACCTCAGCAGCCCCAGCCTTCTTGGCACACATGCTGGACGGGACAGAAATAGAACATCACAACATCTGTTTGAATCCTCCACTAAGAAAAACAGAAGCAGCTCCCAGATGACCATCCATGTTCTGATGGAAAAAATCTCACCCAAGGATTCCAGTGCCAGTACCTATATCAAGTACAGTGCTGCAGCCGCCCTGAACAGCCTTCTGAATGGCTTGCTGGTACTTCTGGTTCCTGCCGTGGTCGTTGAGCATGAGGAAATGCCAACGCTCCACCAGCCAGTTGGCCACACGGTAAAAGTTTTCTCTGGCTTCCGGGTAGTCTGGTCTCAACTTTAAGGCTTTGTGAAAATGACCCGCTGCTTCATCTCTGAATCCCATTCTAGACGATTGAACAAAACAAAGAGTTGATAAAAGAGCAAAATAAATAGGTCTCCTTTGTTTTGCATGAGAGTACCTGAACAGCTGTTCGCCCATGCTGTTAATGATGACTTCGTCAGCTGGGAAAATTCCGAGTGCCTGCTCGTAGCAGTCGAAGAGTTCCTGAATGCGTCCCACAGAGTCCAGCTCTTCAGCCCACTTGAAGAGAGTGAACCTGAACGACTCCTGAAAGGACGAGGTTACTGAAGATCGCCGATAACAAGGAAGATTTTTCGCTGCAACTTGCTTAGTTTGTAGTGTGTGCAAAAGAATAAAAGAAAACTGAGAAGCAATTTTTTCTAAATCTTTGAGTAAAAAAGTTCTAAATCAGATGATTGCAAATGAATTACTTCAGATGCCTGCTAAGTTTTATGGAAAAAATAAATGTTGTGTGGACTGCTGCAGGTGTCCAGGAGGCATCCTAATCAGATGCCCAAGCCTCCTCAACCGGCTCCTCTCGATGTGGAGGAGCAGCTGGTCTACCCCGAGCCCCTCCCGGATGACGGAGCTTCTCACCTTATATCTAAGGGAGAGCCCCACCCTGCGGAGGAAGCTCACTTCAGTCACGTGTATCCGCGATCTCGTTCTTTCGGTCACTACCAGAAGCTTGTGACCATTGATGAAGGTAGAAACATAGATCGACCGGTAAATCGAGAGCTTCGCCTTCTGACTCAGCTCTCTCTTCGCCACAACAGATCGTTACAATGCCCACATCAACGTAAATGCAGCACCGATCCGCCTATCGCTCTCGCGCTCCAGTTTTCCCTCACTTGTGAAAAAGACCCAGAGATACTTAAACTCCTCCACTTGTGGCAGGACCTCATCCCTGACCCAGAGAAGGCATTCTACCCTTTTCTGACTTAAGACCATGGTCTCAGATTTAGAGGAGCTGATTCTCATCCTAGCTGCTTCACACTCATCTGCGAACCGCTCCAGCAAAAGCTGAAGATCACGTTCTGATGAAGCCAACAGGACCACATCATCTTATAAATGCAGAGAAACGATCCTCAGGCCACCAAAACGGATTCCCTCAACACCTTGGCTGCGTAAGTTATGAACAGAATTGGTCAACGCAATATTGCAGAATCGCGTCAGCAACACAGCCCTACAACATCCAGAGCCTTAAGGAACTCCAGGTGGATTTCATCCACCCCTGGAGCCTTGCCACTGAGGAACTTTTTGACAACCTCAGTGACCTCAGAGATTGGAGAGTCCAACCCAAAGTTTCCAGACTTCGCTTTCTCACTGGAAAATCTGTCGGTGGGATTGAGGAGATCTTTGATGTATTCCGCCCACCGATCCACAATGTCCCGAGTAGAGGTCAGCAGCACACCGTCCCTGCTATAAACAGTGTTCATAGCGCACTGCTTTCCCTTCCAGAGGGGCCGGATGGTAGCCTGGCAAGCCAGACTAAATACATGTATTATTTAGTCCGGCAGCGCTCCATTGATGGCTCTCGGTTGTGGGGCGGGTTCTACCGTTGTCTTTCAAATGATCTCCGCATGCTGCTGGACAATGAATGTGACATACTCACCGCAACAGCCATCGGTAAATGAGCTGGTCCGCAGTTGAAGAAGGAGAAAACACACTATTTTTTATTAAAAAAAAAAAAAAAAAAGCGCTTAAATACATCTATCTGCTCCTGATTCTGATGAAGCCCAAGTTCTGATAGTCAAAAATTGATGTAAAAGCCGTTTCTAACGAGCTGTCGCCATCTTGCTTCACCCTGTTGCATCATCCCACCCACCAGGCATAGAGAGTGCCCTGATTGGCCCACAAAGTGTATAAAGCTCTGTGATTTGTTCACTAAGCAGATAGAATACTATGATTGGCCCACCATTAAGAACCAATCACAGCTTTTTATGTGTTTGAAACCCCTCTAGAGAGCTGTGATTGGCCAGCCAGAATGCTGTTAGGGGCTGCAGAGGTTCCAGTGGAGCGTTCCTAGACCAGACTTTGCAAAGCAAGAATTTGGTCTAGTTCACTAGGCTAGACGGATGGTGGACCAGAGTCTCCTCAAAGCAGTGCAGAAATCTTGCTCAGTGGTCTCACCGAATTCCTCCCACGCCCGGGTTTGTACCTCCACGACTACCTGAGCTGCATTCCGCTTTGACTGCCAGTACCCGTCAGCTGCCTCTGGAGCCCCACAGGCCAAAAATACCTGATAGGACCTTTTCTTCGGCTTGACAGCATCCCTAGCCACTGGTGTCCACCAGCGGGTTTGGGAGTTGCCGCCACAACAGGCACCGACGACCCTGTGGCCACAGCTCTGGTCGGCTGCCTCAAAAATGGAGGCACAGAACAAGGTCCATTTTGACTCAATGTCCGCCCTCCTCCCGCGGAACGTTTTGGAAGTTCTGTCGGAGGTGGGAATTGAAACTCCTTCTGACAGGAGACTCTGCCAGGCATTCCCAGCAGACCCTTACAATACGCATGTGCCTGCCAGGTCTGACCGGCATCTTTCCCCACCATCAGAGCTAACTCACCACCAGGTAGTGGTCAGTTGGCGGCTCCGCCCCTCTCTTACCCGAGTGTCCAAGACAGTCACACATCAAACAGCGGCCTAAGGTATCCTGGTGCCAAGAGCACATATGAACATGGAGTTCATTGTGGAAAATCCACAACTAGCACAGAAGTCCAATAACAAAACATTGCTCAAATTCTGATCAGATGGGCCATTCCTCCCAACCACACCTCTCCAGGTCTCACTGTCGTTGCCCACATGTGCGTTAAAGTCCCCCAGCAGAATGAGGGACTCACTGGAAGGAGAGCTCTTCAGCACCCCCTCCAAGGTCTACAAAAAGGGTGGGTAGTCTGAACTGTAGTTTGGTGCACAAGCACAAACCACAGTCAGGACCTCTCCCCCCACACGTAGGCGTAGGGAGACTACCCTCTCGTTCAACGGAGTAAACCCCAACATACGGGCACCAAGATGGGGGCAACTATTATGCCCACCTCTGCTCGGCGCCTCTCAGTGGGAGCAACTCCAGAGTGGTACAGTATTCAACCCCTCTCAAGGAAACTGGTTCCGGAGCCAGAGCCCTGCATCGAGGTGAGTCTGACTAGATCTAGGCAGAACCTCTCAACCTCACACACCAACTCAGGATCCTTCCCCACCAGAGAGGTGACATTCCACAAGCCAAGAGTCAGTGTCTGTAGCCAAGGATCAGAACACCAAGGTCCCCACCCTTGGCTACCACCCGTCATACAATGCACCCGACCCCTCCCACAAGTGGTGAGCCCAATAGGCAGGAGGACTCACATTTCTTCTCCAGGCTGTGCCTGGCTGGGCTCCATGGATGAAAGCCGAGCTACCAGGTGCTCGCCAACTTGCCCCACCTCCAGGTCTGGCTCTAGAAGGGAAGCCCTGGTGACCCGCGTCCGGGCGAGGGAACGCTGTTTCCATGTATATTTTTCTTCACCGGGGCCCGATTGTGATCAGGAATGGTAATGGAAAAAGTGTTTTTCAGTATTCAACACCTTTAAGAAAACATGCAAGGTGCTTCAAAAAATCTAACATTAAAAATCTTAAACCCAATCACAAAAGAAAAGCGATATATTTTCTTTTCTTTCAGAAGTTAGGTCACGGTTTACTTACCTGTCATTGCACATTTATAAATTAGTTAAGGATGACTGGTGCACTAAAGTACTAAGCCATTACCCTTGCAAAGTCCTTAAACACAGGAGCCAGGTTGAGAATGAGGAGGTAGTGCGCAAAAGCTGTTCCATAATCCTGGCTGTACAAACATTGCTGGGCACTCTCTAGGGAACTGGAGACTAGCTGGTCCCTGGCAAGGTCCTCCGTTCTGCGTCGCCTCCGGGTCCTTCTGCCATGCTTGGGCCTTGCACTGGTGTTGGGCATCTCAAGAGAAAAAAAATAATGAGTGTTTATGAAATGATGATGATAATTATAACAATATTACTTCTTCAATTATTATAAGAACTTTATCTTATGTTTGGTGCAATATGTTCAAGGAAATGTAATTATCTCTACAGGGAAAAATGAATTGGCTGGTTATGATATGTTTTTACATAAGATACATTTGAACTATGAAACTACATTAAATATCACATTTTAATAAAGGAAAATTAGTTTATATATATGTGTGTGTGTGTATGTGTGTGTGTGTGTGTGTGTGTGTGTGTGTGTACAGCCTTGCCTCACAGACTTCGTTATTTAAGCATCGGCGGTCGGTGTAAGATTGCTATTAGTTTACTGATAATGCGTGAGGGCAAAAACTGGGCAACACACATATATTGTCGACTTGAGCATCTAAACCTTTGGCTAGTTGAGGGGATTTGAAACATAAATATAAACGAGAGAGAGAGAATTATATGCACACTTACTGTGGGCTGGAGACAAAATAACAGAAATAAAACAAGATCCCTGCGGCCAAACCAAGTGGATTCATGTAGAAAGTCGTGAACGTGCGGGCATCATGTCAACATTATCATTTTCGCGACGGTGTTTAATTATCCTCCTAAAACAGCAAACCGATATAAACCCACAGGACATTACTTGTTCTGATGGTCACTGCGATACTTTCACCACATTTATAATATTCAAACGTTCACCAATAGCTGAATAAAGAGATAACTCCCCCTTTTTGTCTTGAATCGTACATCCAAATATCCAAATGCATAGTCCGTTGAGTCCGCGCTCAAAGCAACACGGAAGCAACTGTTTCTCAAATTAATGGTTCCGGTCATTTGCAGACGACTTAAAACCGATTAAAATGTAAACGGGATCGATTCAGTACATACACGTTTTAAAATAGAACACCTGTTTGTATTCATCTAACCATTGGCCTGCAGTAAATACTACTGTCTCGGATTTGCTACAATAAATTTGAATCACTTGATGCAAAATCAAAGAGCCCAGTAGTTCAAGACAGTTCACCGAAACGACACAACGTAATATATATAGGAACCTTAGTAGGAATATTTATAAACCAATGGTAGGAACAGATATTTTAATAATCTCAATCTCTATAATCGAAAGGAAAAGGAATAGGCTGAAGCCGAGGCTTAGTAATTACCTATCATACACAAAACAGAATAGATTCATCGTAATAAGTTAGATACAAAACAGCTACAACAAAATAACAAAATGATTTATGTTTGGTTCCATATTCATTATGTTACTATTAGGGCTGGGCAATAAATTGAACAGTTATCATTACTGAAATTTCAGAATCTTATCGTGATAATTTTTCTCATGTCAATAAATATGATAATAAAAAAATGAAAAGATGTGTGTAGGTTGGCAACGTTCATGCCCCTTTAAAATTTGACTCAACGTGATACATGTCACAGCCCCATCTAGTGTACAACTTTTGTTTCTGCGCATAGCCGCAGTTATCGTCCATTTACTGCTATCGAGGTGAAATTCTCAATATATCATGATATTAATTTTAGGCCATATCGCCTAGCCCTAGTTACTATATATTTATTAATTATTTTATGTTTTAGAAATGTTTGAAGTGCAATTGAGATCCACACAATTTCAACTCATCACTGAGACTGCTCTATAATTAACTCCCAAAAATGAAACAGCTGTATTTAACATTAGTATTTTTCCTGTTTGAAAGGTATACATATTTTCTTTTTACGCAAACAAAAGTGGCTGATTGAAGTAAAACATAATAAAACTTTGCAGAACTGCAGAAATCTGTGCTTTTTAAAAATATTTTACCGTGAAGCCTTAGGTCCCCCTCATGTAAACAGCCCTGCCTCACACACTCTTGTTTAAGCATCTGGTTATTAGTTTACTGTGGGCACCAAAATAGGTATTAAATATATTTATCAACTTAAGCATCTAAGATTTTGGCTAGTAGAGGGTATTTGAAGCATACTTATAAACATCAGATGTTCTGACACGCGTCTCTTGTCGAGAAAATATGTGTTTAGAAAAAGGACATTACACAAACATGTCTGTGTTTTGACAGTTTTTGCTCAGTTTTATTATCTCTGAGAGATCTAGTAAATCTTAAGTAAAAATTTTGGATTTTTCTTCAGAATAACTTCATGTTATAGCTTCATCATAAAGTAAAGGTCAAGCATGGCTAAACTGCACGCGGCCCTTTGTCAAAGTGACGGTGGAGTGAATCCTCTTGGCTCCCGTGACTACTCTTTGGCAGTAAGTTTTGCTACACGCACACAGTTGTCAGCAGAGTTTCTCAATCTGTCACTTCAGTAGGTGGAGTGCCATTGATGGACAATGAAAGACCAGGACACCGCATCGGTGACTTTTTGACTACTCCCCTTACCCGACGAGCCTTTCACTCGATAAAGTATCGCTGCCACCTTTTAACATTACCAGTTAGCCTCTTTTTTTTTAGCATTAGAGCAACACCCATGCCAGAAGTTACCATGCTAAGTCCTGCTAGCTGCTGCTACACGTAGCTATGTTTCTCCAGCTTGAGCTGCAATCTCCGGCGACGAGAGCATCAGTTCAACACTAACAGACCTTTTTTTTTTTTTAATAAGCTAACTAAGTAGAGTTTGGCTAGTTTCCCGCTGTTGAACACGAAGCTATCAACCTGTCAGAAATGGGGCTACACCCGCTGGAGTTTAGTGAGTGCTATCTGGACAACCCCTGCTTCAGGGAGAAAATCAAGGCGCACGAAGCGGAGCTGGAAAAAACCAACAGGTTTATCAAAGAACTGTACAAAGATGGGAAGAACCTCATCAACGCGACAAAGCGTAAGTTTGCGAGCATGTTACATGATCCAAGATAAGTGTTTGTTCTTTTAACTTCAGCTATGCTGTCCCGAGTGGGCAGATTTCTGCTTATAGTAAAGAGAAGCGAGTACAATCAGAGAAACCCGTGTTGTAAGGTTAACCTGTCATTTTTACCTGAGCAGATGAAGGCGTTGTCTTCTTAGTTTGTCAATATTTGTCGAGTAATACGAGGCTATCATTGAAGTTAACACACTCCTAGTTATGCAGGTTTTATGATCACATCATGCACCTTTTGGGTTAAAATGATTATATTATTATTATTATTACAGCGCTCATGTTGCTGGGTTGACCTTTAAAAGGTGTCCAATGTTCTCGTCGAGGTCTAAAAGGGGCATGCCCTGCTAGAAAACCCCCCCCCCAGGTGTTTTAGTTTACTATGATTTTTCTTTTTCCATTAAAGGGAACGTGAGTAAACTCGTCTTGATTGGATTACAGTGTTTAGTTTGACTAAACCAAACAATGCAGCTACTTTTCTTTTAGAAAGTCTTCCCTCAGATCATTTTCAGTTGTGTTTTTGTCATTAGTTGGTTTGTGATGGATGGATTTTCCATGCTTACCTTAAGGAGTCTGTGTATTCCTTAAGATTTCATGAAGACGTTAAAGTTGCACAAATATTTAGATTACCGGTATGTATATTTCAGGACTTAGTTTTGGAGGTATGTCGAGGATACAACGGCAATTGCTTGGCTAGCAGTAATTTGTGTGCAATAAATGTAATGTTTAACTAGTTTTCATGCTAGGAAAACACTACTTCTACCCAGCTGCAGAGTTTTGTAACGAGCACTTAACCTGCGCATTCCCACCAGGTTGGAAAACAGTTGATATAATCTGTTTACACCCATCATGTCTTTTGTTTGCTCATCATAACCCATCATAGCATTCATCCTAAAGCATGTTGTCCTCAAGCACTGTGCACAACTGTTTTGCTGAGTTGTTGTTTTCATGCTGTTTGCACCCTTCTGGCAGCTCCTGCTGCATTGTGAATGTTTCTGGAAATCTGCAACTTTCTTTTCCCATATTACCAACACCTTATAGGTAGAAAAACACTGTCTGTGAACGAATTGTCTATAAATTACCAACAAACCTTTTTATTTGTAAGCTGTGGTTTGAATTTTGACCTTTGGTGGAACTTTGCATGCTTTATTTGTTTGCGTCTTCGTGATTTTACCTGTATAACCCCCCGCCCATGAGGCTCAATGCTAAATATTTTTGCAGCCAAAGGCAGATGAGGTGGTACTGGTGTCAGCTAACAGTGTCTCATAATTCCTGCAGGACATGCCATGTCTTGTATTTCATTCTTTATGTCATTGTGTCTAAAATATGTAAAATATAATGCACAACAGTTTTACCACACACTTTTAGGCGATTATTCCAAAGATTTGCCGTGAAATTTGAGTTGGTGTGCAAGTGCCACATCGACTTTAAAAACCCTCATAGCATCCCTTTGGGACTGTTGCAAAATCAAATAAAGTTTCAGGAAGGAAATAATGATCATCTTCTGTTTGTTTGCTGACATGAAGTTCTTTCTGCTGAGTCTAAAGCTGTTGTCGTATTTATCACTCTCATCCCATAAGGCGTTACGTTTCAGCATCTCAGTTTTTCTGATTCGGGTTGGTGACTAACAGGTTAAACCTATGGCAGGATATTTAAAGAGGTAAAAAAGATTTATACAAAAAATAAATCAGTTTTAAATTAAGTTAGTTAGAAAAATTGTGCAATAATTGATTAAATATTCATTTAAACACCTTATCAATTTCAGTAAATTGCCTTTAAATGAGGTTTAAAACTGAAATTTGGAATTTTTTCTCAGACGACACCATCTAGAGCCAGAAAAATGTCTAGCATCTTAACCCCCTCACCTACTTCCATGATTATGGCTGGAAGCAGTGGCTGTTAGGCCTGGGCAGTATCCAGATTTTAACACCATCCAACTTCCAACACATTTTACCACGGTGTACGGTATTACTAATTTTAAAATGATTTAAGTGGAATGACCAAACTATTGGTTTGGACCATGCCCCCACAATGCGGGTGAAAAATTGAAGCAAACCCGGAAATGAAATAAATTGCAGTTCCACCGTCATCCACTGGGGGCTGGTGTCGGAAGCGAGCAAATCCTCATTGACTCCCATGTTAAAAATACCAATTTCACAGCAGAAATAAACATGTTTACAGCCTGGTACCAAAACATGTTTTTTGTTTAAATGATCTAGTTTACACTCATGACAACTCTTGAGGGGGGTGAATTTGTTTCTTACTCTTCTGTTTAAGTGTATTAAAAGCCTAAAATTCTGTATAATTAATGAGCATCCGACACACGGGACCACAGAGCTAGCTCCGGGGAAAGGCCTCAGCCTGAAAACTGTTCCGTCATTTTCAGTCTCTCAACTTAGACCATTAGTTGTAGTGTGTGTGTATTCTTTTTTGGATATTATTTGTGCAATTGTTGGACAAAATGACTTGCTGTGGCATTAATTGCACTAATAGAGCATCCAAGGAGTCTCCACTTCATTTTTTTCGGTAAGTAAAATTATATTTATGTATTTTAGGTCACTGCCGAGCTGAGCTTAGATTTTAACATGTACTGTTTAACCATGACATTTAAATTTAATGGGGTAAAATCCAGTGCATTTAACATAATGCTGCACTTTAGAAAATGGGTGGACCAGCTGGGTTCCGACTATCGGCTTGTGGAGCTCTCGGGAGACCTCTGTTTTCCACCCGGTTCTCCCCTCCCCGCAGCTCGGCGCGTCTCTGATCGCTGCGGATTCTGTGTGCTGCGCGGGCTGCCGGCTTGTGGAGCTCTGGATGGAAACCTTTCCACCCGGTTCTCCCCAGCGGCAGCTCTGTGCTTCTCAGATCGCAGCAGTGCTTTTCTGCTGTGCGGCTGCTGGCTTGTGGCGGTCTCGGAGACCTCTGTGTTCTACCCAGTTTTACCCAACGCTCAGCCCGGCGTATCTCTGACTCAGAAGCTCTGGTGATGTGCACAGATAACTCCGGTTGTAGCTAGGTTGCTACCTCCGTTAGCTTAGCTCCCACCTCCGCGTTAGCTTTGGGTTAGCTTCAGGTTAGCTTGTAGCTAGTTCGACCGGTTGTCGTCAGTTGATCCCAGCCTTACAGCCCCACCCTCAGCTCCTCCTCTCTTCCCTTTTGTGGAATTGTCTGGGCTTGACTGAACGTGTGACACGGTCAAAATGGCGGTGGTGGCCACCTCCCATTTTTCTTCAAAAACGTGTTATTGGAGTCTATGGAAACCCATTGTCCAATATTTATATGTCAATGGTTTGGACCTTCACCGTTCAGACATTGAATAACAAACACTATTACTAAAACAATAACAACATAACACACACAATGTTAACAACAACAACAACAAAAAATGCTGCTGATAAAAATAATTTTCACCTGAAAAACCAGCATGTTTACCTTTTGCGTTGTGGACGGCTGCTTTGGTGAGCTTGTGGCACAGACACGCGGGTACTTTGGTGCTAGTCGTGACATCTGGGGAAGGCTGGCTGCATATTTTTCACCAGAAAAGCGCATTGTCATCTCTTTTAATAACAGGCTCCAGACAGAAGTCTGCTATTTCAGGTCCGTCTCGCTCATCTGCGGTGACGACAAGGCATGCGTCTTTCGCGTCGTCTTTTGTTTGCACAAATGACCTCATCAATGTTTACTGGCTCTCTTTTAAAGTTTTTTTCAAACCCAAAATACTCCCAAGCTGCAGAAGTTGTTTGTTTTAGACAAAACATTTTAAATGACTTTTGTTAAGTGAACATTCAACCACATCTCTGTTTTATACATTAAATTACTTTTATGTATCTTTTTATTTTTTATTTTTAATCCTTGTGTCCTACGTGCATTTTTAATGTTTTTTTTTTCATGACGTATTGGAACCGACACGTTGCTACGCAGACTGTATACAGTAATGCCCTAATATCGCCCAAGCCTAATGACTGCGGTTCATGAACGCGCTCCTCTAGCCTCCAACAGATATAAAACATGTTGTTTTACAATTGTTATTCTAACATTATGCTGTCTGTTTATTCATGAATATGCTGGTAAAGGTTGTCAGCCATCCAGGTCATGGTAATCCAAAGGGTTCAAATGAAGGCAACTGGACTTCTTTGGTTTCTTGCTTCTCATCTGAGGAGCTTTGTCAATTCTAACTGGAATTGACAAAGCTCCCATATTCCAATCAGAAATGACAAAGCTCCTTGGCTAAGAAGCGAAACATCTTCAAGAAACCAAAGAAGTCCAGTTGTCTTCATTTGAACCCTTTGGATCACCAGATGTGACTACATTGTAGCTCATCACCACCAGCGTATTAATGGATGAATGATAGCCCCTCACTTCTCATTCTAATCCCACTGAGATTAGATTTAAACCCGATGGTACAATCACCTCAAAATATCATTTTCAAGTTAAAAGCAAATGCTTTTGGTTAGGGCTGCACGATATTAGGAAAACCTACGATATTCAATAACAGTGCTTAATATTGCGATATCGATATTACTCACGATAAATGAACAAATACTAAAGTATGCAGTGTTGATGTCTTCTGGCGTGTGACGTCTGCTCTGGGTTCAAAGCAAACAAAAACTAATGCATGAATTCCATTACAACATAACATTTTTATTGCAAAAGTATGCAGCTGCACCTTCTACTGTATTAGCAGCAAAACAACAAACTGCATGCATGCAGTTTCTCAGTGACTGTAAAACATCACCACCACCATAAAACTTTTTCTGATGCTCCAAATACAGAAAAACATCCCTTACCAGGGTTTTTGAATAAATAAAAAAATCTGAAAGTAAGTTTAAATGTTAAATAATAGTTAACATCACTTAAATGCAACAGCAAATGCTCTCATTGCTACTGAACATTTTCTCCACATATGTGGTTCTGATATAAGGCTGTTGCTGTAATTGGGAAGTGAACTGTGCTGGGCCAAACTAGGAGAAAATTAAGATTTTCTGAGGGAAAGAGAAAAACAATTGTCTACCTTTCAGAAGAGGAACTGGCAAAAAAAAAAAACAAAAAAAAAACTACATGGACAATACGTGAAAACGTTTGGTTTTAACCCCAGATTGAACAAGTTTACCTAGATCTTAAAAAGCAGCTCAGATGATGAAACTGCAACTATGATTCTGATAACAAGCTAACAAATTGAACTAACTCCCCTAAGACAACCGGCTAGCAGAGCTTCTGACTGACAGTTTATGTGCAGCAGCAAATCAACTATCCTGATTAACAAGGTTATAAAAGCTCATAAATGAAAAATCACTTTGATGTGTGGGGGAACTTTTCCAGGCCCTCTTCAGCAGGGTGGGACTGGGAGGAGAGGGCTGTAGCCTTTTAGCTGGAAGCTAACCGGAGCCTGGGGCTAACGTCACCACCCGGTGGAACACTAGCAACATGGAGGTGGGTTGGTTCACCGGCACGTGTCGGACTCAGCCCGGTTATTATCAGCTGCTTAACGACACAGAGCGGACTCACGTTCACGTTTGAAAGCAGCGCTGATTCCAGAAACCTCAGCACAAAGTGCGTTCGTTGCTCTGAGCCAGCATGACGAACAAGGGAACGGCACAGCTAACTCAGTTCAGGTGTTGCGTTTCACCCATCCTAAGGGTCTACGTAGAGGGCGGGCATATTACATGAACGGACCCATCTGATTGGCCGCATATCAGAAGGGCTACATTTGATTGGTCAAATAATACTTCCGTGTAAAAAACAGCTGGTTTACAAAAAGCTGATGTATGACACGGATGGAATGTTTGAACCAAACATTTATCGCCGTTTTTGACGTGCTTTGCGATGGGCCTATCGCACGTCCTGTTATCGCGGTGACGATAATTTTTCGATATATTGTGCAGCCCTACTTTTGGTGAACAAAAATTAAAATAAAAGCTGAAAGTTGATCCTCCATGATTACTGTTGTTTGACCTGTCTATGTGTCTAGAAGTTTGCAGGAAAAAAATGAAGGGACAGATTTTTAGAAAGGTTTAAAAGCCTCTGGTCGTAATGGGTTAAGTACAAGCAAATAACTGTGTTGTTCATTTACACATTCAGGGGGGAGCTTGGCTTCGATCCAGCAACTATGTGGACATTGCTCCTATTATAGTGTCTCATGAGAGGGTGACCATGTTTTCATATCTTCACTTAACCTCAAAGATCATGCAACAGCAGCACTCTTCTTCCTTTAAATCTGCCTGTTTGTAGTTTGCGACGGTGAAGTTGATAACAGCTCTTGTTACTAGGCAGCCATGTGCCTCCTAGACTGGAATAGCACGATAAAACCTTTTACTTTTGCTTTGACCTCAGAATGATCCAGTGTTAGGGCGGTCTGAAGTGCAGTTGTTGTTCGCCCTCCGCCTGTCCGTGACTCCCTCCACTTGTACAGCTGGGAGGATGTCCCACTATGGAAAGACCTTGGTTCTGAGGGGAAATTTTGAAGCAGGACCATGGCCCATGGAGCCATGACATGGAAGTGCACGCTAGCGGAGCAACACACAGATGTGCTTCTGTTTCAGAGGGTTTCCTCTGTAGGAAGTGTGTCCTGTCTGTAGTACCCTCTCAAGTTCATCCTTGGTTTTAGCAAACATGTTGACTTCTCTTAACATGTCAGTGTTTGCATTTAGTGTTGCCATCTTGAAGTGAAGTAGAGTTTCATTGGGTATTTTATTTAATGAACAACCCAAAGAAATGTTTCTTTTTGGAAACCGAGCAGTGTAGAGGTCTGTTTCTTCTTGGCAGACGGGTTTAAGAGTAGCCTGCCTCGGTGTGCTTTGGCACACTGCTCCTGTCTGTAATCACATTACTTGTTCTGCCAAAGAGCCACATTACAATCTTTCATTAAAGTCGCATTAGCAGAAGCGGTGAACTCACGTTAAAGTTCCTGCAGAAAGAGACTCAATGTTCCTTTTTGATACAAACTAGTGCCAATGAATTATGAATTGAAATGCAATGGATGTCTGCTAAAACGATCGTCAGATACTCTAAACGGTTTGTGGTCAGCCACTTAGCGGAGGTTGACCGGATGCTGCCCAATACAGCCTCGCCTGGCCTACACACTTGTTTTGAAGATCAGGAAGTCATGAATGAAGTAATGCGTGTTTTGTGGGCAGGGAACTGGGTGGTGGTGTTGGGATGGGTGGGACACAGTAGGAGGGGATATTGGGGCTAAAGGTTGAAGGCAAGTGGAGCAGAAAGTCAGGCGGGAAAAGATGGGACAGTGAAACAGGAAGTGCAGTGGGGAAGCAGAATGGTCCGGAGCAGGCCAGCTCTGACCTGAGTGGTACATCTGATTAGGCTGTAGAAATCATAACAAACAACCAGCCCTGCATACGCCAACAAATACACAGCGGGTTTCTTCAGCGGCTGGCCTCTGACATACATGTACCGTTGTTTTAGGAAAAACTATGTTGCAGCTTTTCAGTTCACGTCAGTCCATGTTTCCTGCATTAAAACGCACAGTTGGTTCAAATAAGCTTATATAATAGTAGCTTGTTATGATAAGACCAATATGGTTCCTAAAATATAGTTTTTAGTGTGGCTACAGATAAGACAACTGTGACACAGCTGAGTAAAGTAGGTGAATAATTGTGTTGTAGTGTGATATAAATGTTTATTCACATTTTCCTTCTGATTGATTCACTTGCCTGGAAGTCTGGGGTCCTCTAGCAGCTCTTTTCTGCTTTTATAGCAATGCTGTTTGTCCGTTCGTGGGGCTGATCAGTCAGTTAGAGCATTAAGTTTCATTATGTGTTTTATATTAATACAGAAAGTTACAAATATTCCTGTTCCACATATTTGTCTATTTTAACTCTTGTATGATTAAAATAATTTTGGTCTCCTTTAAAAATATTTACAGTGTGTAATGATGGATGTTTCCACCACGCCAGTCCAGTACTTTGAGATTAATTAACTTGTAAAAGTTCGTAATTAGCATGACTACATTTATAGAAATCGGCACTCCTCTCCCTAAAGTAGCTGCTACTTACCAAATGACCAGATTTCTGGTGGTTCTTTCCTCCTGTGGGAAGTTTGCTGGACTTACAGCCATTTTCCCTCAGTTTTCTCCATGTCTGATTTAATGACGTCACTTTCGTGAAGCACATTTGTAGTCCTGGACTTATTTTCACACAAAACCTAAAATAGTGTTTCCCTGTGTTTGAAAATAAGCGCGTTCTTGGTATCAAAATGTGTCTTTAAAATTCACGGACATCATATGTGAAATCCATGGCACATAACAAGCGGAATTAGGAAATAGCGTTTTTAGCCCCGTTGACTTGCATTAATGTTTTCGTTCTTCTGGGGGACCCATGGTGCGGAAGTAGATGGGCTTGACTTAGGCTGCCTATAAAGTGGAGACTGTTTAGATACATTTTGGATTTTTGCCTGTAACGTTTTCTATTTTTACTAAAAAAAAGTAGCATCTGACTGAAGTCTATCATATGTGTAACCTTTCTGACTTTCCTTGTTCCTTGGCCCTTGTGAACGCTCCTGCAGAATTAGGCACCCCCACACCCCCCAGTGTTTGTCTTGTTGGAGAACAAGTTTGTTGTATGAGCTAGATGTAAGGTGGGGGGCTGGATGACTCATGCTTCTCAGTCAGTACACTGGGGCCTCTCGGTTTTGCATAGAAACTAGCCAAGTTTGACAGTTCCCAGGTTTACCCTGAAATGCCTTGCTTTAAAAGGCAAAAATCAGGCGAATGCTTTGGGCTGGACTCTGGTGTGCCCTAGTCTCTCTCTGTGTGTGTGTGTGTGTGTGTGTGTGTGTGGTATTTCCATCTCGTAGGAGATCTTTTCTCTTGGAAAGCAGCTATCATTTCATATTGCTGTGCAGGGCGCTCATCTGAAGCTGTTTATTTCTCCACTGGTTGGTTTTAGTTGATCTATGCTGTTGAACCTTTGATGCTGCACAGGAACACTGCTGATTCAGTTTCTTCCTTCTCTGCATGATGTCTGATGTTGCTGGTGCATCTTGTAAACAAGTAACACAACATTCCTGTAGTTTTACGTAGTAACATTTATAGTTTGCCCTTAAGGGCTCTCATATTAACAGCATGTTCTGTAGTCACTTAGACATTCATGTGGATAAGGGATGATTTGTGTACCTTGAGCATGTGGCTTCAATAAAACCTCTCATATTTATCCACTCACATATGGTGTTTTGTTATTGGACTTCTGTGCAAGCCGCAGTTTGGCCATAACGAACACCATGTTCGAACATAAGGATGCCCACCGGTACACTTGGTACCAGGGCAGCCTAGGTCACAGGTCGATGATAGATTTTGTAGTCGTATCATCTGACCTGCGGCCGTATGTTTTGGACACCCGAGTGAAGAGAGGGGCGGAGCTGTCAGCTGATCACCACCTGGTGGTGAGTTGGATCAGATGGCAAGGGAACATGCCGCGTAGACCTGGCAGACCCAAACGCATAGTGAGGGTCTGCTGGGAACGCCTGGCAGAAGAACCTGTCAAGACGGTCTTCAACTCCCACCTCCGGCAGAGCTTTGACCACGTCCCGAGAGCAGTGGGGGACATTGAGTCCGAGTGGGCCTTGTTCCACTCTGCGATTGTCGAGGCGGCTGTTGCTAGCTGTGGTCGTAAGGTGGCCGGTGCCAGTCGTGGTGGCAACCCCCGTACCCGCTGGTGGACACCAGAGGTTCGGGAAGCCGTCAGGCTGAAGAAGGAGGCCTACAGGGCGTGGCTGGTCTGTGGGTCTCTGGAGGCAGCAGACAGGTACCGGATAGCCAAGCGGGGTGCAGCAGTGGCAGTTGCCGAGGCAAAATCTCGGGCGTGGGAGGAGTTTGGTGAGGCCATGGAGAAAGACTATCGATCGGCTCCAAAGAGGTTCTGGCAAACTGTCCGGCGCCTCAGGAGAGGAAGGCAGCAACTCGCTCACACTGTTTACAGTGGGGATGGGGAGCTGCTGACGTCACCTGAGGCTATAGTCGGACGGTGGAAGGAATACTTTGAGGAGCTCCTCAATCCCACCAATGCGCATTCCGAGGAGGAACCAGAGCTGGGAGGCCTGGGGATGGACTGTCCGATCTCGGGGACAGAAGTTGCTGAGGTAGTCAAACAACTACACAGCGGCGGAGCCCCGGGGGCGGATGAGGTTCGTCCTGGGTATCTCAAGGCTATGGATGTTGTAGGGCTGTCATGGTTGACACGTCTCTACAACATTGTGTGGTCATCGGGGGCAGTTCCTAGGGAGTGGCAGACCGGGGTGGTGGTCCCCATCTTTAAGAAGGGTGACCTGAGGGTGTGTTCCAACTATAGGGGGATCACACTCCTCAGCCTCCCTGGAAAGGTCTACTCCAAGGTACTGGAGAGGAGGGTCCGATCGATAGTTGAATCTCAGATAGAGGAGGAGCAATGTGGTTTTTGTCCTGGCCGTGGAACTGTGGACCAGCTCTATACCCTTGCAAGGGTGATGGAGGAGGCATGGGAGTTTGCCCAACCAATCCACATGTGCTTTGTGGATTTGGAGAAGGCTTATGACCGTGTCCCCAGGGGCACCCTGTGGGGGACGCTCCAGGAGTATGGGGTGGGTGGCTTTCTGTTAAGAGCCATTCAGTCCCTTTACCAGAGGAGCGTGAGTTTGGTCCGCATAGCCGGTAGTAAGTCGGACCTGTTCCCAGTGAGGGTTGGACTCCGCCAGGGCTGCCCTTTGTCACCGGTTCTGTTCATCACTTTTATGGACAGAATTTCTAGACGCAGCCGTGGTGTGGAGTGTGTCGAGTTTGGTGGCAGGAGAATCTCGTCTCTGCTTTTTGCGGATGATGTGGTCCTCCTAGCTTCATCCAGCTCTGACCTTCAGCTCTTGCTGGGTAGGTTCGCGGCCGAATGTGAAGCGGCTGGGATGAGGATCAGCACCTCCAAATCTGAGACCATGGTTCTCGACCGGAAAAGGGTGGCTTGCCACCTCCGGGTCGGGGGAGAGGTCCTACCTCAAGTGGAGGAGTTTAAGTATCTCGGGGTCTTGTTCACGAGTGAGGGTAGGAGGGATCGGGAGATCGACAGGCGGATTGGTTCGGCGTCTGCAGTGATGCGGACGCTGAGCCGATCTGTCGTGGGGAAGAGGGAGCTGAGCCAGAAAGCCAGGCTCTCGATTTACCGGTCGATCTACGTCCCAATCCTCACCTATGGTCATGAGCTTTGGGTAATGACCGAAAGAACGAGATCGCGGATACAAGCGGCCGAAATGAGTTTCCTCCGTAGGGTGGCCGGGCTCAGCCTTAGAGATCGGGTGAGGAGCTCGGACATTCGGGAGGGACTCGGAGTAGAACCGCTGCTCCTCCGGATCGAAAGGAGCCAGTTGAGGTGGTTTGGGCATCTGGTCAGGATGCCTCCTGGACGCCTCCCCGGGGAGGTGTTTCGGGCATGTCCTGCCGGCAGGAGGCCCCCGGGTCGACCCAGTACACGTTGGAGAGGTTACATCTCCAATCTGGTCCGGGAACGCCTTGGGGTCCTGCCGGAGGAGCTGGTGGACAAGGCCGGGGAGAGGACGGCCTGGAGCTCCCTAGTTGGGATGCTGCCCCCGCGACCCGGACCCGGATAAGCGGAGGAAGACGACGACGACGACATCAGTGTTGTTGTGTGCGGTAATTATTTTCAGCAGACTCAAGCCAATTTTTTTTTATAGATGAAGGACATGTCTGCTTAATTTATTGGTAAACTATTATAATAAAATGCCAAAAGTCACATTGTGTGACAGTAAACTCATAAAAACAGACAAAACATATGTTTATAGGCCTGCAAGTGAACGAGGGATTATTACTCTGAGAACTTTAACACCATCACAATTATCAAATACATTTGCAGTATGTAGAATGTTTATTACAACAAATTGAAATGTATGTCATGGAAACACCTAAATTGAACACTGATCAGTTTGTCAAATCAACAGTTTATGAGGAGTTTTAAATTGGTTGCAGTGTCCTGATCCAGCATCAGACAGTGTGTGTAGGTCGGGATTCATTGTAATGTTGTCTAAACATATTTTTCTATGTCACCATGGCAAATTTTTCACTTGTGTTTTGTGTTTAGAAAGAGCAGGAGTCCTGCAGCCAACCACTATCAATTCATTTATTAATCTGGTCAAAAGCTGGGTGGTGGTTATTAAATTGATTCTTATATAGATTGTGGAAGAACAACTCGTACTAATGATTCAGTTAATATACAGTTAATTCCACAATATAACTCAACGTTTTATGTCTAACATGTTGATATTTAAAGTTTTGAAAGTTGGAACCACCATCCCAGTGTACCACCTCAGACCGGTTTCAATTTTGTCTAAGTCAAGTCAAAGTTGATTTATAAATAACATTTTAAAATGACAATGTGTAGTTTTTATTCTTAATCTCTGGGCATATCCATCAAACTGTTGTTGAAAATGTTTAAATGATGCCCAGTTGTTAAAAAACTATTGGCAGCTTTGTAACATATAAAGCATAAAAATCTGGTAAATATGGTAGTGGGTCTAAGGCCCAATCTCAATACTCGCACTACACCCTGTGGTCTTCAGCAACACGTACTTGGAGAAAGTGTGCAGTAAAGCTTCGAGTGTGTGGTACACAAGTGTGCAAATAATTGCCAAATTGAGACGGGGAGCATTGCGTCATCGATCGCAACGCATGCCGTGATGCTGGTCGCTGTGAAACTTTTTTCAAAAACCTTTATTAACAACTTTCAAACAAACAACAAAGCAATTATTTGAAATAAATTTTACTTCATTGCTGCTTCGTCTAAAACATTCAGAGCATCAACTAATCATCTTAAAATTATTTATTTATTTATTTAAACATAATTTTATATGGAGGAATAACCACTTGAGATGAAACATCTCGTTTTCGAGTGGGTCCTTTACAACAAAAAGAACAAAAAACAAGAGCAAGACAGCAGAGCAAAAATCAAAATCAAAACATTACAGCAATCATTTACAGACACACACACACACACACAAACACACACACACACACACACACACACACACACACACACACACACACACACACACACACACACACACACACACCCTCAAAGGCTCACAATACTTCACCCCACACTACACGACCCCAACTAACAAGGACTAAACAAAAGCAACAGCCAGCTGAACAAATACAATCAGTAACATATAGACAATTATTCCTGAAGGTGATCGACCAGAGCCCTTCGAAAAGTAGTGAATGATGATAAACCACGAATAGATAAAGGAAGATTAGTCCAATCACATGGAGCCTTAAAACCAAAAGCATGTTTCCCTACCTCTCTTTTCACTCTAGGAACAACAGAAAAGAGCTGGTCATTATGCCGCAGGCTGTAAAGCGAATTATAAGGAATTGAATGCATTTTAAGATAATCCGGATAATTAAAGTAAAAAGTTTTAAAAATAAACTGAAACCAGTGAAACTGTCTCCTGACATCAGGTGCGAACCAGGACAACTGTCGATACATCACATTTCTATTTGTCCTAAATGGACAACGAAGAACAAAACGACAGAGACTATTATAAGCAACATCAATAAGATGCAAGCAGGAGGATGAAGTGTTCTGATAGATAATATCAGCATAGTCCAGAATAGGCAGAAGCAGCTGTGTGGCGATTCTTTTCCTAACCAGAAAGTTAAAACAATTAACAGATTGATAGAGGATTTTAAGATGAGAATTGAATTTTTTTGTAGTTGATTATATGTGTTTTAAAGGAGAAATCAGGTTCCAGCCAAATACCAAGATATTTTATGGTCTCCGTGGTCTCCAGAGGAGAGGAGTAGAGAAAACAAAGCTTTAGGTTTTTTTTCACCAATATCTAGGGATTTCTTATGAAACAGTAAGAAATATGAGTTTGACTTATTAAGGAGAAGTTTATTAGCCAACAACCACTGCTGAAGAGAATTAAAGTCTTTTTGTAGCGAAAAATGTATCTCGGTGAGAGTTGGCTTACTACAATAAATAACTGTCATCAGCATAAAGATGAATATTACAGTCTGTGCAGCACAGGGGCATATCATTAACATAAATAGAAAACAATAAAGGTCCCAAGGAAGAACCTTGAGGGATGCCTTTAGATATTCCAATTAAATTTGGCTGATGGCCCCTGTACAACACACACTGGTGACGATGATGTAGGTGAGAGATAAACCAAAGTAAGGATGATCTTGAAAGGCCATTAGCATGCAATTTATCCAGTAGAAGATAATGAGTAAAGAAAATTAACACATTTCTTTAGAAAATTCATGTTTTCAGAAAAGTAACTTGAGGCTTTTCTCCTGCATAAATGACTTGTGGGTAATACCTTTGCCCGAGGTCTGCATCCCTGCGGACTTGGGTGAAGTGCAGATTAAGGGTGCAATGGGGGTGTGGTCAACTTCTGCACTTGAGAATCAGGACACCCTACACACTCACACCCCTGGCCGGGAACGCGCAATTGAAGGGCGCAAGGGTGCAAGTGCGAGAATTGAGATTGGGATTGGGCCTAAGTCTCTGGGCGACTCCATATTAGATGCCATGTTTCCTTGTACAGGAGCCCTTGAGGACAAAACACATTTACTGATTTGTAACAAATGGTTACAAAACTTTCACCATTAATAAACGTTGTTGTTTTACACATTTACCTCTTCACTCATTTTTGCTGCAAATACTGCTTTTTTTCATGCCTCGCAAATGCTTTACAGGGAGTCTAGGGTTACTTTGTGAAATGGGTGAAATTCACATGGGTGGGGGTGGAATTTAATCAAATCCAAGTAGGGCTGCTCAATTAATCGAATTTTAATCACGATTACGATCCGAGTTTTGAACGATTATAAAAAACAAAACAAGCCGATTATTTGCTCCTCCCACTTGCGCTGCCCTGAGTTGCAAATGAAGCGCTCCTCCTAGGGTGTTGCCAACTTGGCGACTTTGACGCTATTTCTAGCAGCTTTTCAGACCCCCTTCTTGACTTTTTAAATCTTAAAAGTACCTAGCGAACACCTCAGAAACATCTCTGGTAACCCTTAGCTACTTTCTGGATAACTGTCGTCGACGTTTCCTGCAGGTTAGCTAAACACTCCGCCTGCGCTCCGGACCGTTCTTCAGGACATTAGGAAAGGGAATGATGTAGTGATGTGTCAGTCGCTAAAGAAACAGCTCTCAGAGCCGGCTCCCTGTTGGAGTAACCAGAGTGAGTGACACACACACCGTACCTACGGACTCCTGAACCGCTAAAAACGGCTAAATGTGCGCGTGCTAAACACGTGCAGCTTGCCCCGATTGATGTGAGACCGGGTTGGGGGTTGGGGGGTGCAGCTTTGGTTGGGACAATTATTACATTAACTGATGGACTTGTAAATAAATAGTTTATAAATAAGGTAGAAATAAGTTCCTCACGCTGATAAATAATAGCTAATCTCTCTGAGGACACGGTGCTAGTGCACTCTCCTACAGCACCTTGACACAACTCAATAAATGTTATGCAACATTTTGTGAACATCAATTTATTTGCAGTTATTTGTTATAAATGCCACTGTATAATTCTTGCTGTCAGTATTTGCAAGATATTGGTATTTGGTTCTGTACTGGTTAGACTTAAATGAGTTAAACCAAGGTCTATAGCCCTTGGGTCATAGACTATGAGCTATAAGTATATTGGTCTTTTTATACTGGGAATCAGGAGTTATTTTAGTGATCGTCCTGTATCTTATTTATTTTTGTCCTGATTGTGCCCTGAGCAATTTTATGATTGAATAAAAACAAATAAAATCAACATAAATAGAAAAATCGTCCTAAATAATCGTGATCTCAATTTCAGTCACCATAATCGTGATTATTATTTTTGCCATAATCGAGCAGCCCTAAATCCAAGCATCTTAATTATATTATATTTTAAAATAGTATGATACAGATCTGTTAAATCAACATCTGTTGCTCAAAGTGCTGAACAAGCAAAATTCACTTATTAACAACACAAGAAAACTGACTTTTCCATAGGGTTGGAACTACAACAGGAAAATCTTTACCACCTCTGGCTTTCAACCTCTTTCTGAGAGTGGCCAATGTGGAGTGATTGTTGGACCTTGAGCCAAAAGAAGACTGGAAAGTTCCTGGAAAAAAGAAGACCGGAGACTGTTTCAACAATCAAAGATCACGCTCCTTACCCTCCCTGGAAATTGTTACTCTAGGATGTTGGGAAGGGGGCTGATTGTCATTGTTGCAATTCAGGAGGATCAGGGTGACTTCCATCCAGGTCATGGAACAGTGGACCAGATTTATACCTTTGCAGACTACTTAAGTGGGTTTTGATGGTTTAGTTGTCAAGTTCAAATGGGATTTGTGGATTTGGTGAGGGTTTACTGTTGTGTTCCCTAAGATGTTCTGTGGGGACATGCTGTAGTTTTGTTAGGTGGTGAGGTTTCACTGGTAAAGTTTACCTAGACCCTTTACAAACAAAGCAAAAGCTGTGTCCACATTTTCAGCACCATGGGGAAGTCATTTTCAAATCGGGTTGGACTCTGCCAGAACTGCCCCCTGTCTCTAATCCTGGTTGTTGTGTTCATGGGTGGATCATGGTTATGGAGACAGAGTGGTCTTGTTTGCGAAGCTTGTGGTTTCATTGCCACTCTTTGTAGATGACGTGGTTCTGTTGGCATCTTCAAATGTGCACTGAGTTGGTTTACAGCTTATGATCAGTTGGTGACAAAAAGAACAAGACTCTTGATACAAAAGGTAGAAAAAAAGTTTATTTTATAGTTTGGCTTTGAAGGTTTTGGAGGAGGTCCCACTAGGAGGAGATCCTGGGGCAGATGCTCAAATCTAGAGGGACTGTATATCCTCTCTGGCCTGTAAATGCTTTGAGACCCATCAGGAGGAGTGTGTTAGAAAGGGTAGGTGGAGAAAGATGTGTCTGGGGCTCCTTCCTGGACATGTTACCTTGCAACCTGACCTTGGATAAGTAGTAGGGAATAGATGGCTTGTTAGATAAGATTTTAGTTTTCTAATTTAGAAGAATGCAGCTGAAACACCAGAGACAAACAACTAGTCACACACACACACACACACACACACACACACACACACACACACACACACACACACACACACACACACACACACACCTTTGGAAAATTCCAGTTTTATTTTATAGTCTCCAGTTTTATGATTGGTTCACTTGATTGTATTGTCTGCAGTCATCCTGCCCAGACCAAAACAAGGATTATTCTAGACTGACCAGACTCACCTTTTATGGACTCACACTTGGGCCTGGATTCCTGCTGTCTGTGAGGTTTAGATCCTCTAAGATTCATAGTTGCTTCAAAGAAAATTGCTACAGTCAGTGTGTGCATCTGTTCCTAAAACAATCATCTGCGCTGGCAGGCTTTTATTTAACAAACCATTTATTTTCAACGCTTTGTCTGTTAGCCATAATTAACCCTCATCCTGTTGTTTTTCATATCAAAGTCACCTTTGTGGGAGATTCCATTAATGAAGTGAAACGTCTGCGTGCAATTACACATCGTTTTTTTCTTTAATGTTTTCTTAAGAGGTTCGTTTAACTTGTGTTCTTTTTTGTTAACTGCATAAATGAAATAAACAAAACAAATAAATAAATACAGACTCATTTTACTCTTGATATTTATTTGTTTGTTTATTTTTTAGCAGATGCTTTTATCTAAATTAACTTAAATTGGCATGCAGGAGGTATGTGGAATACCTGAAGAGAACCAACGCACAAATAAGAAGGACATTCAGATATAAAGTTAGATTTTGCTGGAGCTCATATGAATGTTTCTCTTCTAAGGACTCAATTTCCGTACTTTATATCAACAATCAAAACCCCAGTCACACATGAGAAACACGTTTTATGCGCTTCTGAAAGAGAAACGCTTCCAAATGCTGTGAGTCTGAAACTGGCTTTCTGTAGCTCTGGGTCTAATCTACCAATGTTTTTGTATGTATTCATTTTATAGATATGGAACTAGCAAATGGATTTGAGACCATTGGTGATGATTAAAGTCAAACTTGTGCCCTTTTCTTTCATGTTAAGACAATGATTGTTCAACATCCCTCACCTCAGGTAGGGTTGGGTATCGGCATTGAGTATCAACTGAAACAGGGACTCATTTTCAGTTTTTCCCGACTCGTTCAAATTTTATTATTCCGTTCTTAATTTCAACGACCGGTCCGCCGACTGGAAGAAGACGAAGTTCAGACTATTTTATCAAGTAAGACCTATGGTTAGCTGGCTCATTTAAAACACGTAAAGTTTTTGGACCTTGCCTCTTGAGAGAATCAGAATCAAGAATCGCTAGGAACCGGAATCGAAACAACGATTTGGAATCAGAACCAAAATTATTCAAATATTCAAACGATGCCCAACCCTAGTCAAATGTTTGCCCAGTGAGCTGAGTTGCAGATTAAAGAGCAAGTCACCCCCTACAAGAAACTTACCTCACTCCCACTTCATGTTTGAAAAATGCAACAAATGCTGTTGCTTGGCAGAGCGAGAGGGCGGAGCCGCTAACAAATACACACACAGGCTCACAATGCCATTATGACATCATAATGTACCAGATGACATCATAGCATACCTCTTAGCCAATAGCAGTGGCAGATTTAAATTCAGATACAGTGCAGAATTTTCCCTGACGACGGCGCAACGCTGACAGTCGTAGGCAGAATATTTGAATTTTAACCAAGATCCACTGAGCTGCCAAATTATTGTCTACATGTGTCTGTAGCACGGTTAGACACTCCTTTATATAGTTTATCAGCAAAAAAATGTGATTTGGGGGTGACTTGCTCTTTAAATACAAAGTGTGTGTTCACTTACACCTTAGATGATGGAGCAACTGGAGTTGAAGAGAGAAAAAAAGACAAACCAGTTTTAATGAACAAATCTGTTTAGGCATTGTTTAGACAGTTGCTGCAATAAAAGCTATTCATTGTTATTTAAAAGGCTAATACGTGCATGTGCCCGGTTATTTCCTGTCTGGGCTAATTCTGCCTTGTCATTGTTAATGTTAGAGAAATTATAGCAGAACTGATTTTTTTTTTTTCAAATAAGAGATTTACGTTTTTTCAGTGTACTAACATATGTTAGGTATTCAGTACAGATCATATGTTATCACCAGCACTGTAATGTTATATTTTATGATGTAATAAGATTACAATAAGCTTTACTTATCCTAGACAATCAGAGGTAGCCTTTTTAGAAGCTGTTATTTTGGTCTGGTTGACAGGTTATGTAAATTAAAATACATTGATCATGACACAAAACTATTTAATTTATTTTAAGTCGTGTAAAGGTATTTTAAAACTTGTTGATCAATAAACATGATATTTAAAGCAAATAATGTTCATCATCTATCTTTTCCTGGGCTGTAAGTTCTTACAGTAAAGCTTACTGTTCTTCTTTAAGCTGTCGTTGGGCAACGTTTGACTTGCAGACAGACACTGAGTTTAGTTGCACCTGTGGTTTATTCCACTGTGGTGGTACAGACATAGATGCTTAACAGGATGTATCAAAGTACAAAGAGAATGTTTGCAATGTAGTCAACCTAAATTAAACATGATTCACAAGGTCTACGTTAGTGATGCACTGATATGAAATTTTTGGACCGATATCCGATATTAAGATCACTGTTATGGCCGATAACCGATATTTGCAAATACTTACTGATGTACTGACATTAATGCGTCTAAAATCAGCAGATTTTGTATAAAATGAAAATTGTTAAAGCTGAATTTACGTTATTATGTACAAACAACACACACATTTATGATTCTGAGATGATTACATTCACTGTTCGCATGACTAAACAGTCACACATCACCCCCCGCACCCTCAGAAACAGGCAAACAAATGGGACGAGATGGAAAAAATATTGGTTATTAATATTGGCCCGGTTTTATTTATTGAACCGATACCGATATGTTAAATAACTAACATCGGCCGATATTGATGCCGATATATTGTCCATCCCGACTCTACGTTTATGTATTTAGGAGACGCTTTTATCTAAAGCTTCTTACAAATAACATATTTCAAAAGGTTTCACTAGCGAAAAAAGATGCACACCAACTGTTTTATGATTCTGCTTTATTTACCCATTTACATACTTTGCAGTTGATTTAAAATCTGCGTTCAATATTTTTATTTTCTAATTTTTATATTTGATCTATTTTTAGAGCTTGGGATGGCGCAGCGGAAGTTTGCCCAGTGCCTTGGAGAGTTCCACTTTGAGTACATTGGCGATGCAAAAACAGATGATGAGAGATGCATCGGTAAGTGTGGACTTTCTACCTCAGGTGAAGAAAAGGTAACCACAGCATATAAACGTGCTCTTAAAATTTTTGTTTACACCTTCTTTTTCCTCTACCAGTAAATTAGGACAGCTCTTTACTCGTAATCACAGTGCCTGGTCTCATGAGCTGTCGGGTAAACTACTCAGTGTGTGAGTTAAATCCTTTTTGAACATTAAAGTTTGTTTTTTGTTTTTTTTTTGTTTCTACAGATGAGTCTTTACAAGAGTTCTCCTCATTCCTCAAAAACTTAGAAGATCAAAGAGAACTAATGGTGAGAATGACCAGTCAAAACCTGCCTTCTGCATGAAGGAAAGGACCGTGTGTGTGTGTGTGTGTGTGTGTGTGTGTGTGTGTGTGTGTGTGAGAGAGAGAGAGAGAGAGAGAGAGAGAGAGAGAGAGAGAGAGAGAGAGAGAGAGAGAGAGAGAGAGAGAGAGAGAGAGAGAGAGAGAGAGAGAGAGAGAGAGAGAGAGAGAGAGAGAGAGAGAGAGAGAGAGAGAGAGAGAGAGAGAGAGAGAGAGAGAGAGAGAGAGAGAAACTAGATTTGCAAGGTTGTGTGATTTTTTTTCTTGAGTTCCCACAAGTACTTTTGTAATAAATGCAACTCAGCAAGAAACAAGTTTACAAAAAAAAAGTGGGATAGCAAAAGCAATACTTTGCTTTTTCTAATTTGGTGAGGCATTTATTCCATCTGTTATGTCTGCTGTTAAATTTAGGCTCACGAGTAATTAAACTGAACCATGACAAAAGTTTAGCAGAAGCCTACTTTTTGTTTGTAGGAGTGTTTTTTGTTGCTCACTCCCAGGAAGAAAAGAAAATTGTCTGCATTTACACACATGGCAGCACCCCCATTAATTATCTACAAGTGTAATTAATCATCTGACACAAGCAGAATTAGTGAAAGTGAAAGTAAAATCTTCTGCTTTATCCCAATCAGACATCAGGTTTAGCTAGACCAGCCATTAGAAGGATTTGATTTCCATCTGATCAGATCTATATTTACCTGGGTGTTGTGTTAAATGTTGTATAACTGAGATTTGTGTGTTTGCGAATGTCAATTAGCTGTTTCGGCCATCTTGATTAGTACTGATAGCAAAAATTAATTAACTGCAGATGTACATTATAACTGATTTTATTCAAGGTTATCCACGGGTTCATGAGATATTTTGCGTGTGTGATAAAAATGGCAGCACCACAACTTGTATATAAATATAAAATATTTTATAATGCTGTTGGAATATTTTTAAAATATAACTGTGCACAATTATTATTTTTTTTAGTAAAGGAAAACCTTCGTACCATGATTAATTATAACCCAAACAGCTTTTTAAAATTTACATTAGGGCTGGGCAATAAATCGAAAATTTATTGTTATCAAAATTTCGGACTCTTATCGAGATCATTTTTCCCATCTCAATAAATTTGATAATTAAAAATGAAAAGGTGTTTGTAGGTTGGCAACATTCATGTCACTTTAAGAAGCTGTACCACCTTGAGTCATGTAAAAATGTGACTTAATGTAATACGTGTGACAGCCCCATCTAGTGGACAACTTTTTTTTTGCGCATACCTGTAGTTATCGTCCATTTATTGTTATCAAGGTGAAATCCTTAATATATCGTGACATTGATTTTAGGCCATATTGCTCAGCCCTGATTTACATAAATAGCTTTGAATCAGTCTCTCCTACAGTTCATGCTTATATGTGGTATATATAAGTAATTAACTGTAAATGACAACACGATTATAAGGTACGCTCTGATCCAATCACGTGATTGGAAATCGGGCCCGATAAGGTGATTTTCAAAAGATCGGAATCGGAAAGATTATTTCTAATTTGAACAAGTTCTTCTTCATCAATATTCATTGCTTTACATATGACAACAGCATAACGTCCCGCAATTTAAGGTAGTTGAGGAATTCAGATAGCAAAACATGTACCTGCTAGCTTGCAGGCTAATACAGAGTTTATTTGTTGCCTCAGCAGAGAGAAAATGTTTGTATTTGTTTAGGACAGCAAAGGGAATATAATAGACACGTGTATAAACTGGGTTCTTAACCTGGTGGTAAAGATAGTGCTGCGTTCAACACATCAACTCTGATACACCACCTTAAAAAAACTAACTCAGTTCATCGCAGCAACTCGGAGAAAAACATAGCCAACTCTGAAACATACGTAAAAAAAAAAAAAAATTATTAAACAGAAATTGTCTACAGACAGCAAAAATTCTGCAAAAGCTGCATATTTCTTACACTTTTTTTCTTAATTTTGTGCATTTCTAAAGTATCGGATCAGGACTCGGTGTTTGCAAATACCGTATTGACCAGAATATAGGACAAGGTTTTTTTTCATTGAAAATAATTTTAAAATCTGTGGTTGTTTTATAATCGGGGTCTGAGCTTTCACACGCTATTTGTCTGGGGGGTCATTACATGGCTGAAACAGTAGAGAGCGCCAGACTGTATGCTCTCAACAGGAGAAAAAAATGGAGACGAGAGGTCCGGAGCAGAGTGGACCGAAAGTGGGGCAAGTTAACAAGCTATAAGGCAGAGTTATGCAAATTTTAAGATGACGGTGGTTAGGTAGCAGAGGCGTCAAACATTGCATGCATGCATTGTCAGTGAGGATGACGTTCAGTGGGAGGAGCCGGCAGGTGTAGTGATCTGATGGTACACCCCGCAGCAGCATGAGAGTGAGTGAGTACAGCGAGGCAGAGGGTGTCTGAATAAAAGCCTCATTAAACTTTTGATTTCACATGCCAGCAAAGTTCTAATAGTTTGCTTTAATGTTGAATTTTTGCTCATTATTAGTTATCGATTTTTGATGAAAAGTAGTTTATTTAAAGTGTTTTTTTTTTTCTTCTGAAGATCAGTCTTGGAAAGAGGGGTTCGTCTTATAATCGGGGTCGTCCTTTATTGGGGTCAATGCGGTACTCAAAACCAAATGACTCGGACTCTGATTGGGAGCAAAAAATAAAAAAATAAATTATCGAAACATCCCTAACAATTATGCAAATAAACAACCATCTTTCCTTAGCATCTGATTCTTGTCGGTGTTGACCAGTTTTTTTCCAAATGGCTTTCAGTTGCTTGGCTTTTGCATTCGACCGAGTTTATGTGATCATCCATCCTGATTCCTTAGAAAACATTCACATAAGTTTCTTGCTAACTCACTTTGAATCCACATCTTTCAGTAGACTCGGTTTCCTAGTTGGTATATTATAGAAACTGTTCCTCTGCTTGTGGCTGCTTCAGGGTCAGTGTCACCCTGCCTGGGAGTGACTGCACAGATGGCTGGAGTTATTACGCACAATCTTTAAATAACACCATATATGTTATGAGCAGCAATGAGCTGCTCAAACCCATAAACTGGCTTGTTACTCAACAAGCAGTATCAAAGTCTGCTGTTTTAAATGCTGCAGCAGTCACACCTCCAGTAGAAAATTAAAATTTAAAAGCAGGCATTTAAAGACTTTAGAAATTTGAATAGGTATGTGACCTGGCATAGTCCCTCAAATTGTGATGCACAGTTTACAGTGCCTCACGTCACTGTGTAAATGACTATCTTCCTGTAATATCTGTGTGTAGAGTCTGAGGTTAGGATGAGAACCCATCATTAGTTGATCACTGTTTCGCTAGGCTTACACCAAGGTGGTAAGCACTCCTCGGCATAGTGCAATGACATCACAGTGCAAAGTAAGGGAAAAGGGGATGCATGCACAGACATGTCCTGCTGACAGCACAGCAGAAACACCACAGGAGGACTATTCAATTCAATTCAAGTTTATTTATATAGCGCCAAATCACGACAAGAGTCGTCTAAAGGCACTTCACATAATAAACATTCCAATTCAGGTCAGTTCATTAAGCCAGTCAGAAATAATGTTTCCTATATAAGGAACCCAGCAAATTGCATCACGTCACTAACTAGTGTCAGTGACTATACAGCAATCCTCATACTAAGCAAGCATAAAGCGACAGTGGAGAGGAAAACTCCCTTTTAACAGGAAGAAACCTCCAGAGAATCCTGGCTCAGTATAAGCAGCCATCCTCCACGACTCACTGGGGATCGAGAAGACAGAACACACACACACACGCACGCACGCACGCACACACACACACACACACACACACACACACACACACACACACACACAGACACAGACACAGACACACACACAGACACAGAGGCACACACACACACACAGAGACAAAGACAAAGACAAGTAAAGACAAGTAATGTGTCTACAGTTACATTGTGATGTCTTAGTAAATATTCTATTTGGTGAAAGATAAACTTTATTGTATTTATCCTAGTGGATCTATAATTAAACGGGTAAACTAGTAGTAGCACATCCAACGTCAAGGAAAGCAAAAAGTTATTATCAGGAGAGAGAGAATGACTACACTGGTGTTACTACACAGGCATTAACCTGCGTCCTAAAATCACGTTTCAAGTTGTGCATTTTTACACAGCAGCTAAACAAGAAACTCATAAACAAGTCAGCCCACAGTTTAGTTGGTTTCCACTTTCATCACATTTTCTTGCTTTTTGTGAATTCAGTCACTTTGTTTTAAAGGGTTTGGTTGGAATTTACTGCAGAAACTGTGTCTGAAGATGTGGTTTATGCATGCTATGGGACTTTAATGGGATTTTGCAATTGATGCCAATGGAGTTACAATATTGTTGCACATTGTTCAAAGTCATCCAGTTCATTTCTAACTTTAAAACTTCACATTGAGAGCATCTAAAGCTCAAAGAGAGTCTAGTCTAGGGTCAATCACAGTAAAGCACCCCACAACCAAAAAGCTCCACAAAACAAGCATTCATTACTAAGGATATAAAATATTAATGGTCTTCACTGAGATGAAAGTAACTGCATCTACCTTCCCTTTAGATGAGAAACATCACAGAAACTTTAATGAAACCTCTGGAGAAGTTCAGGAAAGAGCAGATCGGTGCAGTGAGGGTAATGTATGATTGTTCATTTTTTTACTCCGTGTGTTCAATAGCGCTACTGAGGTGTTTGGTGTATGTTAATCATTTATATGTGTTTGTTTTAGCACTAGAAAAATGTTTGCCATCTAATTGTAACTTTTTATTCACCTTCAAAATAATATTTATTTTTTCTTTTCAATTTATTCTTTTTAAGACGGAAAGAAAAAAGTACGACAAAGAAACGGAGAAATACTACAGCTCCCTGGAAAAGCTTTTAAATATGTCTGCAAAGAAGAAAGAGCCACAGCTACAAGAGGTATTTAGCTCTCAGATGGACACGAAACGCACACATAACCTTATATTTATGACAGAAAGATGAGCAGCAATCTTTGTTTCATGTGTTTCTGTGTTTGGGAGGGCGGTAAGGAAGTGGCTAGTTTGCTACACCTGGTAAACAGTCTCGTGGTCAGTGGTTTACATCTCTTCTTAAAAAGGAAATGTTTTCTTTTTCTTTTTTTGGCGCTATGCCACCGAGAGCGGTAGTGGCTTAAGCAGCTGTTGGTGAGAATTCAGCAGCCTTTTATTAAACAAGGCTTCTGTGTGTTCTTGTGTTTGGGACTCTGGAAGCTACAATAGCAAATCTGCAAAACAAGATTACTTTTAAACACAGACTCACAGAACTCTCCCCCCTACCATCGGCTATCATCCCGGTCCGCTTCCCCCTGACATGGGAATGTGCATTGCTCAAGTAAACGAGACACTACAGGGTTTGTACGGGTGCTAGAAATCCATCAGTGTTTTATCGCCACAAATAACACGAGTCCGAAGGAGTTCTGCCATGTGGCAGCGTTGCTAATGCTAACAGTTAGCTTCTACCAGCTGAGGGGTGCTCTTCTGTTTATGTACACTAAAACTAAAACGTCGCAAATCAAAATAAGATGAGTCCATGAATGTTAAATAACAGTGTGACGTAGATCAGTCGGGCTTTTAAAAAGCCTAGTATTTTACGGTCTACTGTCTATCAGAAGCTAATGTATGAGATAGGTGTAGCGTTGTTTTTTTCATGTTCAGCCTGCATGAAAAGCTCAGTGACCAATCATTAAAAAATGTTTTTTCAGTGTTCCACACCTTTAGGTCTTTGCAAATGCTTGAGAATAAAAGTGCACATTTTTGCATTTAAGATCAATCCAGATAGTTTAACGAGAAAAGTCAAACCTTCCCTGAGTGGGTCAGCTCCTTTCTGTAACACCGGTGTGTGAGCAGCACACTCCACCTAGCAAACTGCTATACTAGTCGCGTGAGTGAAAGCTCTACTTTGGGACTGAGAGCTGCGTGTGTCAAATGGTGACAAAAAAGTAGCTCATACTGCGGCTCCAGTGCAAAACCCAACGTTTGCTACAGCAAACCAGTGTGATTATTGCTATCCTACTTGTGATCTTGTTGCTGTTTGTAAGCAATTGTTTTTAAAGCATGTCTCAGTTTCAGCTGGCTGCATGTTTTTGTCCGAGTTGCTGCTGAACTGGGAGAACAGTGTTTGGTTTTAAGGTGACAGACTAGAACTTAATGCAGACCTGTTAAAAATTTAAACTAGGCCATTGTGGTTACGTTTTGCAAATCTCATTTTCAGGATAAATTTACATGCTATTTGCATTATAAGGTTATATATCCAATCTTTTCCATCTAATTCTGACCATTTAAAATCATGTGATCAGGCCTGATTTTTGATCCTGTGAACAGTAATAAATCATTTCATATGATAGTGAGGTAGAACTGTTCTCTTGAGTTCTTATGTATTGTTCTTCCGGCTCTTGGAGAGTACAGACGCTTTTTTCCTCCTCTCCTCCCTATCTAATCCCAAGGCTCTGTCTGTCTTTTGATGTACGGCACTTCTGCATTTTTTCTGGAAACTGGAAATGATTAAAAATGGACCTGGTCAGTTGGTCTCTCAACGCGATAGACAACATTTTTTCAACGATGATAACGGGAGAAGGGGCTCCCGGATGCCCCTCTGGGACAGAGCCAGCTGGGCCTATCATGGACTCCTGGAAACAGTGGAACCTGGTCTGTCCCTCTCAACTGTCTGTAGAGGATTCTGAAGACGTCTGGATATTTGTGGTATTGGTGTCCGGTTTCGTGCTGTTTGGTCTGAGTGGTTACCTGGCTTACCGGAAAATTAATGAGCTGTCGAGGAATATTGGCTCAATCCTGGAGCTCAGGGACGGATTACACCGCGCTGTGAGGACACAAACTCATATAATTGTCGAGATGAGTCGTAAGCTTGGAACTTTGGCTGAGATTCAGACTCTGGCAAAGAAGGTGGATTTGATCAAAGAGAGAGTTGACAGGTCAGCACGGTTGGGATAGATTAATTTACGCCATTATTGGATCGAGAGGGGTTGGAGATCAACAGAACTTTAAGACAGAGATGAAATTATCTCTGTCTGGCCCCAAAACAAGTTCTTATCTGAATCTGGTGCCCTCGAGCCTGTGAGGCTGAAGTGTTTACCCCCCCTAAGAAGAAATGTGGAATGCTGTCGTCGCCATGGCAACTCTGTCTCCCTATCCCAGCCTGGGCGGGACTGAGACCGGTGAAGGTCGTGGAACCGTTTCCAGGAGTCACTGTGTCACTGTAACCCAATTTCCTCCTTCCCCTGTCCAAACGGAGGTGACGAGCGCTGCTCATTGCAGCTGCATGCACTGATGTGAGGAGAGTCCCCACCCCTACCTCCCCACCTAGTGGACACTTTTGTTGTGTAATGTCTGAAGTCCGTTGCATTTCTGTCTGAGGTGGGGTTTTTTTTTGCATAGCAAAGCTGCCCTCTCTGTGGAGGGCAACTCTGAAGTGCCTTTTTTTTCCTGCACCTGACTCAATCCTTATATAAACCCTCTGATTACCTTTAAGGTAGCGCGACTCGGGTTGCGAATGACCACAGTCACCAGTTCTTGTCATGTGTCTATGTCCACGTATGCATGTCTGATCTCAGAATTGTGTGTACTGAAACTCTAATTTCCCTCTGGGATTAATAAAGTATCTTTGAATTGAATTGAATTTATCTCAGAAGCGTGGTGCTTGAAAAATTCTAATATTAACCTTGATAATGCTTGAAAAGAGCTTGAATTTGACTGAATGTTTAATGCAAGCTTGTTTTGCTGATTTAACACTGTAGCTTTAAATCTACGAACATTAGTCTTTTAGGCTGCTCTGCTCTCTCTGACTCTCATAATAAATGACTTCTATCACACTTTAACATGAAGTCCAAGAGATTTTCTGACAGTCCTTAGCCATAAACTCCATCTGCTGCTATGTCAGCTCTCTGAATAGCATTATAAACACGTTAAAATGTGGGTGAGTAGGTAAGACTTTATTCGTCTTAATGCTGCTTTAGAGGAGCAAAGTTTCAGTGTCGTTATTTGCTGACCTGTTATTTTATGGGTTTTGACATTTATGAAATTTCAAAAAATATATAGAAACACTTCCTTAACAACAATGAACAGCTTTTACTGAGATAATAGGTTATGTAAAAAAACATGAAACAAGTGTTTGTTTTGTTTGCTTTAATGCTCGCACAACAAAACAAACAATAGCACAAACAAAATAATCTGAAAGGGTCAGTCTCTTCTCCTGGAGGACGTTTTCTGTGTGTGGTTGAACCTCTCATCCCTGTGGGGGTTTTTTGTGATTGAGTTCACCTTGACCTGGACTGTTGCTGTCTTTCCTTTTTCTTGAAGAGGAATTTGTCGTCTTTTGGTCTTCCTCTTCTTTTGCACCTTTTAATTATTTACTTTTCTTTCGTGTTTCATGTGCAAGTGTGTGGCATAAATAAAATCCAAATCAAGGATCAAAAGATGGAGGATATGCGTTTTATGCAGCCGTCAGAGACCAGTTTGTTACTCAAACATATTATTTAAATCAAGTTTACTAACCATAGATTTTTATAGTAATGTAATTTTCCAACTGCATGTTTGAGTGTCTTTGTCAGCACACCTCTCTGTGGCTATAATTATCCTGCTGTGTGTTCTCCACCTCTCCAGGCCGATGTCCAGGTGGAAACCCTAAGACAGGCCTTTCAGGGGGAGTCACTTAATTATGTGTGTAAGCTGCAAGATATCCAAGAAAAAAAAAAGTTTGAGTGTGTGGAACCGGTGAGTAACCATGGATACGATCAAAGGAGTATTGTTTTAAAGTAAATGTTAAAAATCTTCTGTGCATCTCGTAGTAAAAAGCTTTAAATGGGTTTTGCATGCACAAAACATTGACATTGTAGAATTTCTGTACTGATGCATCAGCATTGTTTCTTCTCTTCTCTTCGGACCTTACAATTACAAAACTATTTTTGTTTTGTTCTTTTTAGATGCTGGCTTTCTTTCAGACTTTATTCACCTTTTATCACCAAGGTTATGAGCTTGCCAAGGACTTTGATCATTATAAAAGAGCACTGCAGATCAATATTCAGAATGTAAGAAAAGTTCTTGTTTTTTTAATCATATTTATAATTAGATCAGTTGTTTTAAATTGTCAGTTTCAGGTCTACTAGTTATGTCTGCTTGAATTTTTACTGTCAAATTTTGGAGAGCATGCTGGATTTTTTACTTTCTAAAAATATTTATTCATTGCACTGATTTATCTTTAATTGCATCCTTGCATTTTGCACTTCTGCCTAATATTAAACTCATTTCATAAAGATAATGGGCTTTTCTGTTGAAGTCCATAAGCCTGTTTTAGTCAGAAGCCTTTGTTTTGAAAGGTCGCCTTAAAGTGGATTAAAAATTCACTTCCTGGAGTGTGTGTTTGCTCTCTCTCTCTCTCTTCCAGACGAGGAGTCGATTCGAGGGCACACGATCTGAGGTGGCATATCTGATGAAAAGGTTTAGTGAGACACCCCAAGTATACAGACAGACCAGCCCTATTAGTTTTGAAGGCTACCTCTATGTACAAGAAAAACGTAAGGCTTAGATATACTATTGTTGTTCTGCATGATAAATGACTCACACTTGTATAGGATCACTCGCTCTACATCCTGAGCTGCTGCTGCTCTAGTATCTTATCAAAGAGATTTGATCATGAGGATGTCCGATGAAGCCCTGCAAGTCCTATATATGTAAATAAACAGTCTGGCCACAATCCATTGACAAATCGTAGGGCCAGATCTACGGTTGTCTTTCAAACTGTCTCTGCATGCAATTGGGCAGAACTAGGACCATTAAGAGCAGCAAACAATGCAAAAAAATACAATCCACAAAAATAAACAATCAGTGATGAACAAGAGTCTGCTTCTAGACCTGCAGAAAGAGAAAACCAACCAACCAAAAAAAGGGACACACAACTATACAACAAGAGCAAGCCATCACTGCGTCAACCTGATGAGGAAATATAAAATCAACATTGTTTTACTGAACGATCAAACGATAATAAATCACAGTGCATTAAGTACCAACCACAGCCTTAAGACATGTGTTGAAAATGCCCAAGTCCATACCTATGAGAGCATCATGTGAGCACCTGTGTGTGTACATACACGTGCTTGTATATGTACTGTTTCTCTATAGGAATCAGAATCAGAAAAGGTTTATTGCCATTGTCAGTGAACAAGCAGTTCACAAACTAGGAACTTGCTTCGGTACTAATGTGCTACATGTAACATGAATAATAAATTTCAAAAATAGAATAAGTAGAATAAAATATAATAAAACTAGCATAAAACATTCAGCTATAAAAAAAAGGCAGGTAATGGTAACATGGCAGATAACGTGACGTTATGTCAAGTACAGCAGACGAACATGGTTGTGTATTTATAATCTATTCACAAGTCTAACGGCAGATGGAAAGAAGCTGTTCTTATGGCGGGAGGTTCTGGTCCGGATGGACCGTAACCTCCTGCCTGAGGGAAGCGGCTCAAAAAGTCTGTGTCCCGGGTGAGAAGGGTCAGCTGCTATCCGGCCTGCACGCCCCCGAGTTCTGGAGATGTACAGGTCCTGGAGAGATGGAAGGCTGCAGCCAATCACCTTCTCAGCGGAGCGCACAATGCGCTGCAGTCTTATGTTTGTCCCTCACTGTGGCTCCAGCGTACCACACAGCAATGGAGGAGGTGAGGATGGACTCAATGATGGCGGTGTAAAACTGCACCATCATCTGGGCCGGCAGCTTGGCCTTTTTCAACTGCCGCAGAAAGTACATCCTCTGCTGGGCCTTTTTGAGCAGGGAGCTGATGGATGGCTCCCACCTAAGATCATGTGTGATGGTGGTTCCGAGGAAGCGGAAGGAGTCCACAGTGGTGACGGGGGAGTCAGTCAGGACGAGGGGGAGAGATGGGGCTGTGACTTTCCTGAAGTCCACGATCATCTCCACTGTCTTCTGAGCATTGAGCTCCAGGTTGTTGCTGCTGCACCAGGACACCAGCCGATCCACCTCCCTCCTGTAGGCGGACTCATCACCGTCAGAGATGAGCCCGATGAGGGTGGTGTCGTCCGCAAACTTGATCAGTTTAACGGAGTCATGGCTCGAGGTGCAGCAGTTGGTGTACAGGGAGAAGAGCAGAGGAGAAAGTACACAGCCCTGTGGGGATCCTGTGCTAATTGTCTGAATGGTGGAAACATTCTTTCCCAGCCGCACGCACTGCCTTCGGTCCATCAGGAAGTCAGTGATCCACCTGCAGGTTGAATTGGGTATGTTGAGCATGGAGAGCTTGTTCTGGAGCAGAGCAGGGAGGATGGTGTTGAACGCAGAGCTGAAGTCCACAAACAGGATCCTAGCGTAGGTTCCCGGGGAGTCCAGGTGCTGCAGGATGAAATGGAGGGCCAGGTTGATGGCGTCGTCTACAGACCTATTAGCTCTGTATGCGAACTGCAGAGGGTCCAGGAGGGGGGAGGTGAAGGACTTGAGATGAGGGAGGACCAGGCGCTCAAAAGACTTCATGACTACAGACGTCAACGCCACAGGCCTGTAATCATTCAGTCCAGTGACACGGGGTTTCTTTGGGACAGGGACAATGGTGGACAGCTTAAAGCAGGCTGGAACGTGGCAGGACTCCAAGGAGATGGTAAAGATGTCCGTGAAGATTGGAGACAGTTCCTCTGCGCAGTGTCTCAGGGTAGCGGGGGAGACACCGCCCGGGCCCGGGGATTTCCGTGTGTTTTGCTTACGGAAAACCCTAAGCACTTCCTCTTTTGTCACTGAGAAGGCAGTGGAGGGGGAGGGGTGGTCAGTGGCGACTGTACTATTCAGGAGCGTCCAATAGAGAGTGTGAATGACCACAGATCTGCCCCCCAAAGATGTGCAGAAGACGAAGGGGCTCCAAGCCAGAGCGCGGGGACCCCAGGACCAAATGTGGCAGGGGGAGGGCAGGCAAAAATGTTTAGCAGCACAAGAAGTCCCAGGAGAGGGACTTCACATCTCTGGCACTAAGCATGCCCAACGTGTCCGCACAAACAGAGGGCTGTAATTGGTCAAATCTACATTTGTTCAAGCCAGTAGTAGACCTGCTGAGACTACAATGGAGTGTGGCCAGACCCATCTACTGTTGGTCTAAATTTTATGGGTATGTTTGATGTTCATGCTGTGTCGTTTGTCTAGGACCACCTCCTTTTGGTTCAAGCTGGGTGAAGCGCTACTGCACATTTGTCAAAGAGCAGAAGATCCTGCACATGGTGACATTTGACCACAGATCAGGTGGAAAGATTGTGAGTAGTTGCAAACGTGCACCGCTGAGCCTTGCTAATGCCATACATGTTATTTATCCCTGTTGATTATGTTCTCATCGCCAACAATATTCTGAATGTGAAATGTAAACATTTCTTTTTTCAGGGTGAGACAGAGTCCATCACTCTCAAATCGTGTCTCCGTAAAACGACCGACATGTTGGACAGGAGATTCTGCTTTGACCTGGAAATAACAGATCGGTACGGTGGCGCTTCACCCTGTTTAAAACATAAAAACAACCAAACCTTTACATTTTGTAGTTTCACTACATCTCACAAGTATGACAGCAGATTAGGGCCACTGAGTAAAAAAACAACAAAAAGCAAAAAACAAATTTGAGACGTTTATTAACTCATTCACTGAAAACATCT